>NC_048233.1:27426036-27473692 GCF_002007445.2 Ailuropoda melanoleuca
TATCTCAGTGTGGTTTTGATTTCAATTTCCCTGATGGCTAATGATTTTGAACATTTTTTCATGTGTCTGTTCCACATGCTAACTATTTCTAACCCTCGTTTCTCAGATGATGAAACAGAAGCCCAAAGACATTAAGTAACGTACTCAAGATCATACATCTAGTATGTGGTAGGACCATGATTTGAAACTAGGACCATCAATCCAAAGTCATTGTTCTAAGTGCTATGCTATATGGATGCTATGCAACTTGGAACTATATCATATACTACTCTAGATTATCCCACTTTATACCGTATCACTCTATTCTATACTATATTACCCTATGCTAAACTCTACTATATCATATCACACTATGTTACACTGTAGTATAACCAACCACACTAAAAGATAATATACGATGCACTATGCCACAATCTGTTATCTATAGAAACCACACTGTACTACACTACATTAAGCTATACTATTTAGCATAAGCTTATTTAGCCATTTAATTTATATAAGGGTCATTCGCAGCTGAAGTATGCATACAAGGTCATCATGGAAGAGATGCCTAACATTGTGGAATGGTTTACTGATCACATAGTATAGCCCACATGACATGCAGAATGAAGTGGCAAAGCCCTAGCAGTGGGGATTCTTTGGCAGCAAAATGTTTAATAGTTTGGCTCAGGAAATGCCACAGCATTTGTGGTGGAGATCCATTTTCACTTTGGGCTCATAATTGAAAGATTGGGGGGGGGGAATCTCCCCCCCCAAAATTTTAAACACTTCTGATTTTCATAGTTTGGAAGAACATATCCTAACCTGAGATATATGAGTATACTGCATAAATAACTCTTTTTATAATGTTAATCGAAATTATTCTAAAATAAAGACTAATTTACCCAGAATTATGCAATCTTGGAAAATCAAGGGTGTTTTTTTCTTTCAGCTTGTGTCCAAATGCATATCTTTACATGTTAAAATGAGAGCACAGATATAATTTTATATTCAGCTTTCATTATACCAACATTTTTTTTTAAGTATTTTTAATAGAAGGAAGAAACCTGCTTCCAGTGGTCATGTCAAAGATGAAATGCTGGTGAAGAAGCTTGCCTGGAACTTGAATATTTTCTATACCTAGCAACCGTAGAAATACACAGAAAAAACATCAGCCTCATCTATTGGATTATTTCTTTTGATTTAAGCCACACACTTAGAACACTATTTATACTGAGAGTGAATGAAAACAGGCAAGTAGAGCCCAGTAAATAATTCCTGCTCTTCTGGTTATGAAACCTTTGGCTTGTCCAAAATTAAATGTTGGCCACCTGTGTAATATTCACAGTTATCCAAAAACCCAACATACACAAAATATCCTGACAACTAGCCAAGAAGATATGCTAAATTCAGAAGCTCCTGTCACATAGAAAAGGACATCAAGAGACAAGTGTGATGCTGGAAGGCACAAATGGCAGAGAGGATTATAGCCGATGGACGTAATCATTTCTCTGTTCTTCAGAGAAAAGTGAACAAATAAAGGAAATGCACTATGCACTTAGTGGAAACCAGAATTTCATGTTTATATACGGTGCATATCATGTGATCATCTGTCCCTTCATCCCCAAATAGAAGCATCCTGAGTAAACATTAATATCTATGTTTCCAAAAGTATTTAAAACTGAGTCAACAAAAAATGTGTTAAAACTGGTTTGGGATAATCAAGGCCCATGCATGGGAGTGATGAATGCCTCCCCAGGGAGCTCTCGGGGAAGCCGGCTTGGAGCCATGGGGATTGGTATTAGGTCTGGTCAGAATCTGACATCTTCACTAATGGCTCATTAACAAAATGCATAGCTGAGTGGAATGATTGATTGGACACAAGAAAGTAGAGAAATTAGTGATGTTAGTAAAATGAGATGCAACTTAAGGAAATGTTCACTCATCTGTTTAGACAACAGATCACCATCTGAAACTCATTTAATGGGAGCGAGCAATCCGGAAGGCACCGCTGGCAGCAGAGGCCTGGAGGTGATGCTGTGGGAGAAGGCTAGACAGGAGATGGGAGGCTGAGCCAGCACAATCAGATTGACTCTGGAAAGACCTCACGACGGCTGGCCAGTGTTCACGTGCTTCCCATGGCTCCTGACACCAAGCCAGGGCCTCTGAAGTCCAGTCTGCTTCTGCCTTGTGGCCACCCTATCCTCTGACTTCTGGCTGTGCCTGGAAAAGATGGCACCAAATGGCCTTCCCATTCTTGCTCTGTGCAAGGAGAAGTTGACAATGACCAACACGTAGCTGCTTTGGGGCCAGTTTCCCAGCCAGACAGAGGTGTGGGTCTAGATTCAGGATTGAAAGGTAGGAGTATTCCTGAATCTGGGAATTGTCTTAATCTTGGCCGATCGCTAATTACAAGTTTTCTGAGGTAAATGTAGAACCAACAAGACTCAAACCACTTTGCATGTCAACATTTGCAGGAAGTAGATTGTGGACCACCTGCTGTTTGCTACCATGTATCACATCCATCAGTTTACAGGCAAATCCAAAGTATTCTGAATAGAATTTGGATTTGGATTTGCGCTTGCCTTTATACCTTTATGCTGACCTTACTCCCACTAGTGCCCTTATTAGTGGCCACTCCTGCGGAGCTCCCTCAGTGATTGCTGCTCATTAGTTAAGAAACAGCCATTTTGGGGGCGCCTGGGTGGCACAGTCGGTTAAGCGTCTGCCTTCGGCTCAGGTCATGATCCTGGAGTCCTGGGATCGAGTCCCAGGTCAGACTCGCCGCACAGCGGGAAATCTGCTTCTCCCTCCCCTGTGCTCCTCCCCTGCTCACTCTCACGGCTCTCTCTCTGTGTCTCTCTCTCAAATAAATAAATAAAACCTTAAAAAAAAGTCATTTTAGTTACAGGGTAAGAAAGTGAGGACAAAACCTCTAGTTCCTCATTAATATGTATAAATTTTCTCCTCAATCCATAGGTGCAAGATTCATTACATTTCTAAATTTTTCCAAATCAAAGTAAATCTGAATGCATTAGGAAGATATTTAATATTTTGATTGACAAGAAACTTGGGGGGCATATTCAATCAGAAAATTGAAAGAGGGCTTCTGACCTTGAGTCCATGACAATTACCACCTAGAGCATCACATGATGTACGAACTCATGTCCTTCCTCAAAGGCAGGCATCATTGTTCTTCACAGCCCTGCTATGCATGGCACCCACGGCTTCTGTGCCTAAGTGGCTTGGCCATTGGTCCTACTGAGACTTCCAGGATGGCAGCACTGTGAGTTCATGCACCAGGCATCCACCAACCATGCTGTTAAAGTCCTGCACCTCCTGGGATTGGGCAGAAAGATCTCCACCAGTCAAAACCTAGGATTAGAAAAAAGGAAAAAAGGGGCAAAAATCCCCACAAACAGTTGCCCTCTCTCTTTCACCCTCTTGAGCCTGAACTTTAAAAAGGCTTATAACCCTGCCCCAAGGTAAGGGGGCTTCATGCCTCCTGGACCAAACAGCCTGCTCAACCTTCGGAATAGGGAACGGGAGAAGTTCCTTTTCTCTCATTGCTTAGTGAATGTCTTCCTCATGTTATCCTGCCACATGGCCATAAATGTTGACCCTGAGTTGAGCAGTTATGATTTTTAAACCCTGAAAGAAATAGATTGTTTCATGGTAAGATCTGGTCACTATTAAACCAAAATTCCATTGGAGGAAATTATTTTATCATTATTCTCCTAAGACATCCAGATAGCTTATTTTAAGTTTATGGCTATTTAACGTTCAAAAGAGGTAAGGATTACTGTGTGAACGTGAATAGTAAATGTTACATGTTACCAAATGTAAATGTTTAGTTTACCAAAGAAGAAATGACAATGGTAGGCCGAATTGACACAGTTCAATGCATTTTAAATAAAAAATACCCCATAGGCTATGGACTTAGGTGCGGCACCTCAAACTTCAGGGTGATTACTACTATAAAACTGATTTGGGGAATGGTGCCTGGGTGGCTCGATTAGTTAAGCATCGGACTCTTGATTTCAGCTCAGGTCTTGATCTCAGTGTCGTGAGTTCGAGCCTCAGAAGTCTTGAAACAAGACTGACTTGGGGAAACAAGCCCCCACTTGTAGCTTCTCCCATCACTTTAGTCCAGACCTCCATACCCTAAATCTCTTTTAGCCCAAGATACATATCCCTCCTTCTTGTCTTGGAACACAAAGAGCCCCGGTTTCAAGGCGCCGCCCTCTGAGAGCGCAGTGTTGTGGACGTTACCCAGCATGAAGTTTAGACAGGCTGGCCCAGTTCTGATGGACTTCACTGGGGACGAGCCTTCTAGTTCGAAGCCACTACTGGAGCCAGAACCATTGCTTGTCAAATCGTGACTGGATGGTGTCATCCAGCTTTCCAGAGAAAAGACCTGACATTTTCTCACCTGCAGCCTCTGCTTCTGTTGTTCCTGACTTGAAGCCTCCACTCTGACCAGACCGGAGCCCAGCTCTTCTTATTCCTGCTCCAGAGGTCTTTCGCTTCCAGCCATTACAGCCGCCGCTGCTGAAACTACATTTAGCGTCACCCTCAATTAACCTGACAGGATACAGTCTCCCAAACCCCTCCTGGGACTGAGCGAAAAGAAGAGGCTTAGGGTGGGAAACGGAAAAGGCTTTTATGTTCTTGGCTTTTCCTGCAGGTAAATCTCTCAGAAAATTGCTGTTTTATTGTTTCCAGGCACTTGGCTCATATTACACCAACACAAACCTGGAAGGTTCTGTCAGCCCATCCATCAGCTTTCACAGGATGAGGACCTCTGGGAAAAGTGGAAACCACTCGACAAATTGGAAATGTTAATGACATGGTCCAAGTAAACACCAAATCTTGGACATTTCCTTCCCGTACCTTCCCCCAGCTAAAAATGACATGGAACACTTTTGTGGAGGAAACTTTTAGAAAGCATGTGTGAATATATGTGTGCATGTGCACATGTTCGTATGCTCGTAGGGGAGAACCAAGCCAAAGCCATGGGGAATTTCCAAAAGGAAATGAACCTTTCTCAGAAAACCATTCTTTTCTCTCTGGAAATCGGACTATATACAACCCAGAATTATTAAAATCCTGACTACATTCATGGGTTGTCAGATATTTCTCCCACATAAATAGGTCATAAATTTAATCACTTACTAGTTTTTCTCCACACGTCTGAATAACATGAGTTGCTCAGAAAACAATATTGATCATTTAGCTGAAAGATAAAACCTCTTCTAATTTTGGGATATGTCGAGCGTTTGTGCAAATATTTAATGGATAAAGAACTATTACTTCCCTGAATAAAATCAACCATCACGAGGTAGCAAGACCAACTTCACCTAAATTGCTTCTGGTGTATGTCGCATATCGGCAACAGTAAAATACCTTGGCTTGCCATTGAGACGTTAAAGTGCTCCTTGGGAAATTATCCAATACCTTGTATTCCACTGAAGAATACGGCAGGGAAAAACTGGGACAGCCTGAAATCACCTGGGACAGGTGATTATGTTGTCGTTCCTCCAAATCCTTATAGTCACTTTTGCTGTTTTTATTCCAATAAATGCAAACTTTATCCTAATTCTATAATGATGTGCCTAGATATGTTTTGTTCCCGAGGATTCCCTGTTTCACAGAAGGCACAGTGAACTTCTTAATTGCCCCAATGCAGCCACAGTAAGCACATAGCAGGAAAAAATCAGAAACAAGAATTTCACGCCAGCATTTGTAATTAAGTCCAGCTATTGCGACTGTGACTAAACATTAGCTGGTTTTTAAAATAAGTTGTCTGAACTACGTAGGTGATATTATGGTTCCATATGTTGTTAAGAGGGGCAACTTGAGTTTGATTTTGAGGTGGACACTCACATTGTTCTTAGGAAGTTTTCAGCAGATTGTCTGCAGATTTAAAGAAATTGGCATGTTTTATTTCCACTGAGAAGGAAAGAAAAACATATTTTTTAACTCTAGAATTATTGTTAAAATTAGGTTCTAAGACATTTCTGAGGATATTTTACTCAGAAAATGTAGGACATGTGTGGTAGGAATAAAGAGCTACTAAGTGATAAAAATCTAAAAGCTACTATAGGGACGATATTCAAAGATTTTTTCCAGATCCAATCACCCATTATCAATTTTTAAGAGGGCAGGTGGTGTTGTAGGGGAGTGAATATACCTAAGGTTGGAAAGTGTTCATTCCCTTAATATGCAAATTTTACTAAAGATGTTGGTAAATAATCTCTTCCAAGGATCAGCTGAAGTTATTATAGATAACATCTTCATTTGTTCATTATTTAACCTAATAATAAGGTTAAACCTTAAAAATCTTTCAAAGGTCAAATGAGTTAAAAAAGGAAATTTTTCATATGTTCAGCCTTATATTTTCCTCTTTCCGTTTATCATTATGTATATCCTTGATACATGTCAGTATTTGATGTGGATTTAAAATAAAAGACATATAATGGGGCGCCTGGGTGGCTCAGCTGATTAAGTGGCTGCCCAGGTCATGAACCCAGGGTCCTGGGATTGCCCTGCATCTGGGTTCCCTGCTCAGCGAGGAGCCTGCTTCTCCCTCTGCCTCTGCCCCTCCCCCTGCTCATGCTCTCTCGCTTTCTCTCTCTCAAATAAATAAATAAAATCTTTTCTTTTAAAGACAGGTATAATAAATCTATTAGCACAAATGACAAAAGAACAAGAGTTATGTAACAACATGGAGAGAATAATTGTTTTGCAATTTTAGCCTAAGGATATCAAAATTGAACAGCAAATTTAACTCAGAATTTCCTAGAAGCCAAAACAAAACTGGAACAAAAATTACATAGCTCTTACCGTTAGAAATACATAGATACTCACAGATGAAAGTCAAACCTTTCCTAGCTATTAAAAGAAATACATCAGGTGAGCTTTTATATTGGAGTGATTTCTAAAGTTGATGCCTAATATTTATGTAATGTTATACAGTTTATAAATCTTTCTCTTATGAGTGATTTGATTGAAATTAATGTGTCAGTTGGAATGTTGAAAAGCTCTTGGAGAGAACTGGAAGTAGTATGTCTTCACTATTGGATGAGAACAGAAATACTTCTCCTAAGGAACACTTTCCTCTGGGCACTCTCCGATTTCATATACTCACCAAGCTAGCTTGGTTTCTAAAGTATGGTACCATCCTTAAAGTTATTTTATATTATGAACTACCAATATTTTCAGATAAAAATTACACCAATATGGTGCACCTGGGCGGCTCAGTCAAATATCTGACTTCAGCTCAGGTCATGATCTTGGATCCTGGGATTGAGGAGTGGGGCTCCCAGCTCAGCTGGGAGTCTGCTTTGTCCCTCTTTCTCACACTGCCTCTCCCCTTCCCCATGCTTTCTCTCTCTCTCTCTCTCTCTCTCTCTGTCTCAAATAAATAAACACTTAAAAAAATTAAACTAATGTGCATTAAGCCAGTTAAGCTGAGGGTGAAGGAGTATTCTTCAAGAATCTGGACAAACTGACACCAAATTTCCAGTTTGTTGACTTAGGAAACCGAACTTGGGAATGCAGGAAGGTAAAAGAAAAAGGGAATATTTTTTTGAACAGATTATTTCTCTTAGACATTTCCCCACCCCATTACAATTTCAATATGGGTTAAAGAGAATGATTTCTCTCTTTTCCCCCCACCTTTATTGAGATATAATTGACAAATAATATTGTGTAACTTGAAGGTGAACAACGTGTTGATTTGATACACTTCTGTGTTGCAAAATGATTACCACCATAACATTAGCTAACACTTGTATCATGTCACATAATTACCATTTCTTCTTTTGTGATTAAAGATTTACTTTCTTGGCAACTTTGTGCTTGAGAAGAATGTGTATTCTGCTGCTGGTGGATGGAATGTTCTTTAAATGGTCTTTTCATCTGGTCTAAAATGTAGTTTAAGGCCAATTCTTCCTTATTGATTTTCTGTCTGGACGATCTATCCATTGTTGAAAGTGAGGTATTGAAGTCCCCTACTATTATTATATAGCTATCTATTTCTCCCTTCTGTTAGTATTTGCTTTATATATTTAGGTGTCCCTAAAAAGAATGCTTTCTAGTGTTAATAATGACTTCTATAAAACCTACAGTGTTCTCAGTGTGCTTTAATCATTGACCTCCATAAATATTTAGTTTAAAAAAATTCATAGTTCTTACATTTTAATCCCTTTGGCTTATTAACTCAACAACATGGACTTTTTGATGTTTAGATAAGAAATCTTGAGAAAACAGCCAACCACTGAACAAAATGCATGGGTAACTCAGTAGGTAGCTTACTTCCCTTTGGGTCAAAGGGAAGTTATAATATATCTGTTCTAACATGATGAAGGGTTTGAAGTGTCTAAAGTAACAAAGTCCTTAGGTTTAAACACTAGAAATATTTCTTTCCCATCGTGGTCAAAAATATTTCCAAAGTATTCTTCATAAGAGCAAATGATTGACCAAAATTTACAAATAGATGTAATTTATTTATATATTTACAAATACATATAATATACATGTAAACCTGGGCAATATCCACAGAATAATACTCACTTGCATCTCTACCTAACAAAATTCATTTACATCTCCGTGGATGAAAATCATTTGCATTGCTACCAGGTTTCTACAATTTACAGAGTTTCAGAATAGCTGAAAACAACAAAAGAATCAGATAACCCTAGCCTGGACACCTAGGCAATGCCCAGCATTCCAGTGAAAGGACACCCACTAATTCTTTTTCCATTTCAGAATCTTTCACATTTTTCCCCTGAGAATTTTAATTCCAAAATAAAAGATTTAACAATAGCTCCATGGGTTATTTCTCAACAAAAACTAGTGACAACAAAAACATTCCCACCTCCGCATACCTATTTCTCTTCCCTTCACCATTACTAAATTTAGGTTAAGTTTGAAGAGTTTTGTTCATTTAAAATTTAAATTTGGTGTAATAATTTAAGTGTTAGGATTATCAGTTTTAAAAAGGATCATATTTGGATTCAGCAACACCAGAAAGCAATTTATAATTATTCTATTGATAGCTTAAGATCTCGAACAAATCTGTACCTCCTTCCAGTAGTTTTTAATAGGCAGGAAAGAAGTATTACAAAAACTAGTGTAAGGTAAAATTACCTATAAGGTAAAATTAGTCTTTTTCTACTAATGACTTTATTATAGGTCTATTCCTTCCTAGTCTTCTGATATCAAGGGTATTTTGCAAGATTGAGTATGTCTCAGCTTCAATAATCCTGACAATATTGGCAGAGTTTTTCTCCCATCAGGAATCTGAAGCTTCACAGAGTTCTTCAAATTGTATCTAATTTCAGTATAAGACACACATAAGTCTGTGTCCAAAGTAGCCAAATCTGATTATGAGTAGGGGAGCTTCAGGGATTTCAAAGATCATCTAATTTGACAATTCCATTATAAAGCAAATCCCTCCTGATTAATTTGGCTGGTGCGGTATTACAAAAAAGGAAAGCATATTTCTGAGTCAAAGGACCAAGGGGACCGTTGTTGGCTGGGTGACAAGAAGTATTTGAGGGCTGAGATGCCTACCAAGTGGGTTGTTTGTTGCGTTTGAGAAGAGACGGATGGATATAGTGGTAGAGTTTACTGTCAGAAGTATATAGCACCTATAAGACAAGTGCAATTTGGGCCTAAGTGGCTCAGTGGGATAAGTGCCTGCCTTTGGCTCAGGTCATGATCTCAGGGTCCTGGGATTGAGCCCCTCATCGGGCTCCCTGGTCAGTGGGGACCCTGCTTCTCCATCTCCCTCTGCCCCCCAACACCTAGTGCATGATCTCTCTGTCTCTCAAATAAATAAGTAAAATCTAAAAAAAAAAAAGAAAAAGAAGTGCAATTTGGGCTGCTAAGAATAAATGACAATTCTCATGAGTTTATGGGGGAAAAATAGTATTATTTGGAGTTTTCCAGAGCAACAGAACTATTTAGATATGCATATCCTAGAGAAAGAAAGAGAGAATGTAATAGGAATTAGCTCATGCAATTATGATGGCTGAACAGTCTCATGATCTCTTGTCTGCAAGCTGGCATATTCATGTAAAACGTCTCTTAGATGTCAATACTTTTACACTATTTCTTTTAACACAGAGCAGTATTGAAGCAAGGAAAGATGAAGATGCAAAAGAAAAAGCTTAATATTTCAAAATATTTACTGTTTTGTATCTGAGAAGATGTAAGATACCTGAATATCTTAAGTAAAATTAATCTCAAACGCTTCATCTGAACCAGATAGAAAACAGATGCCCCTGAATCTAGAGGAAAGTTTAATGAAACACTGAGTGCTCAGAAACCAGGACTCAAGCTATGACATTTCTGTTTCTTCTGTCCCTTTCAACTGTCTCTCTGGGGTCCCAGCTCTCTGCACTTGAACACCTTCTTCACTGCTCTCCATTGTCAAGGAACCTCACCTTGTTCCCTCTGAAAAAGAAGGCAACTCAGAGAAGACAGTGGGCAGGGCTGGCTTTGAAGGTGATTTGAGGAAGAAGAAAAGGCCTGCACTCTATAAAAAATTATTATTAGAATCACTCTTTGGGGATAAAACTTTGTCTCTAGAAAGTTCCTATAAAAATATATAAGCATGTTTCTTGAAAAGCGTAACATACCAACCTATTGCACATAATAACAAGGACAATTTTACTATTCTATTTTGCTATTAACTTAGAAATCATGATGGCATATTTTATGTATCAACTTAATTAGGCCATGAGTTACCCACATATTCCATCAAATATTATTCTGGGTGGGTCTGCGAGAATGTTTTTAGATGAACTTAACTTTTTTTTTAAGATTTTATTTATTTATTTATTTATTTATTTATTTATTTATTTATTTAGAGTATGTGCACAAGAACAGGAGGAGGGGCAAAGGGGGAAGGAGAGAGAATCTCAAGTAGACTCCCGGCTAAGCTAAGCGTGGACCCTGATGTGGAGCTCAATCTCGGGACCCTGAGATCATGACCTGGGCCGAAACCAAGAGTCAGATGCTTAACTGACTGAGCCACCCAGGTGCCCCTGGATGAAGTTAACATTTAAATTCACAAACTGAATAAAACAGATTGCTCTCCTCAGTGGAGATTGGCCTTATCCAATCAGTTGAAGGCTTGGATAAAACCAAAAGGTTGGCCCTCGGCATGAATAGGAGGGAATTCCTCCTGCCTAACCACCTCAGACTCAAACAATCAGTTCCTCCCGGGTCTCAAGGCTGCCAGCCTTTGTATTGGAACTCCATCATTGGCTCTACTAGGTCTCCAGCTTTCCAGAGGCTTGTCAGTCTCCATAATCCGGTGAGCCAATTCCTTATCATACATAGCACATATGTTTAATTGGTTTTGTTTCTCTGGAGAACCCTAATATAGAAATCTAGAATATTACAGAATTAATTTTACACACATCAACTTTGAGCAAGTTGGGGCATCCAGCCCAGTCCACTGCACATTTTAGCACAGATTTTGCCCACAGTGTAAGTGTACTAGTCTCACCGGCAAGAAAGAGGAGTGGCTGCTGTGTAAATTCCCGGGGAGGAGATAAGATCCTGTGTGTGGAGAGAGACTCAGCCCAAAGAAGAGCTAAAGCTACCAGAGTGTAACAATAATTTTGATGAAAGGATGAAAATATTCATGCTCCAAATTTTCCATTTCATTTCTCATTAACTAAATTTTAGGTCACCAAAAATAAACCAAAAATGGATAAAATGTTGCTTGTCTTGGAACATTTTTGTTCCAGGCGAATGTGTCCTGTTGAGTGAGTGGTCAACTATCCAAATATTTTGCCTGAAATTTTCCAAAACAAAAACCAAAACCCAAATAGTTGGCCTGAAATCCTTTTGTTTGGGATAAATTTGGTCAATAAAAATCAGTGGTAAATCAGGCATTTTAATTTCTCTTAATTGGATGTGTCAAATTCCATGTAACTAAATACAATACCATTTAGCAATGCCAAGTTTCAAGGAGCTTCAGAGTTAAGAGATTTGCAATCTTCAAGATAAATCAAGTAATCAAGCACCTTGGGATATCTAATTCGTTTACATATAAGAATTAGTATTTTAAAATACAAAATCTTTAGGGAAGTTTAGGAGCCAAGGCAGAGCGCTTACGCAGCTCTTTCAATATTGTTAGCAGAAACTGTTGAAACATGTGCAGCGCCCGGAAATTAATCATCAGACCCAAGTGATCCACTTTAAAGAGAAGAGGAATTTGCTCCACATCTCCCGGTCATCTCAAGAGTTTAAGTAGAAACTAAAATGAGAAGAAATGTTTCAGAATCCAACTCAGCTCCAGACCCCAAACCCAAATTGAACTTGGGACTTAAAGCGCCAGCAGAGCAAGGGGCGATAAAGGCAAACAGCTCGCGGCGCCCCCGAACGAACTGTGCAGGGCGGGCAGGAAGCCCTCGGCCAGGAGACCCTTTCTCTTGGTCTCCAGAAGGCGCTTGGGGCAGCTCCGTTTCCCCCTCGGTCTCCCTCACGCGGGGGCTGCGAGCACGGGGCGCAGGCCGGTGAGGACAGAAAGGCCCGGGGAGGAGACGCGGACAGGGCGACGGGACGCGAGCGCGGGCGCCGGGCAGGGGAGCGTGTCGCCGGGCGCCGCCGCCGCTGTTGTCCGGGGTGCTGAAAGCCGGGAACTTCCTGGGAAGCGGCGGCCACTTTTCTCTGTGTCGGAGCGGGAAGTGTGGGGGTTTCAGGGGCGCACCTGCTAAGCCCGCCCTGGCCCTGGGCCCGGAGGTGTCCGCAGATGAGGCCCTCCCCAGCTCCGTGGGTGGGGGTGGTGGGGGCGCATGACTGGGGGGCGTTTTTTTTTTTTTTTTTTTTTTTTTTTTTGTTAATCAGGATTATTTTATCAGCTATTAAGGTCATATTTTTCAACTCGTACTGTAGACTATGGAATAATAATATTCATAATAATGAACAGAGGCACTCCAAAAGCTTGAATTATTTTCTACATTATCACAAATGAAGACTCTGCCCATGGGGAGCTTATATTCTAGTAAAAGGAGGCAAAGAATAAACAAATGTATAAATAAATGGTAATAAGAATCTATTGGCCTGCCTATTCCAGACCATGGAGAGAATGGACAATAACTTAGAAAAGCATTGAAAGAAATGAAAAACATACAGAGCGTGTTTCTTGAAATGAATGAATGACACAACAGGTATATCATAGCATAACATTCGGACAACGGTGAACGAGCTGACTCTCCCTTGAGAATGTTCACCCTAGTGCTTCTTACCTCGGATCCTGTATCACAGCCTTCCAGAAAGACTCTTGCCTGCATCTGGTTTAGATGGGCTTGAGTCCCACCCTGAGCTATTTTCCCTCCCTCAGCCTGAACAGAGATTCTCTAATTATCCACAAAGGCATTAAAACTACACTCAGTTTATTTAAGCTCTTTTCTCTGTTTGGAAAGGAGACTTCCCGATTGATTGGGATCATTAGAAATTCCTCAGGGAGACAAGGACACATTATGTCCTTCCTGTGGGTTAATGTGGATTTACCGGAAGCCTCCGGGGAGCCATGTTTATATGCATAGTTCCTGTTCTAGAAGGGTAACTATCTGCAGTGTTTACAGTGTACAGGCCCTTCAGAAATGGTCTCTAAGTGATTTGAAATAAATAGAAGTGAGTTAGATGCAGTGTTACTGAAGCATGTTATTTATTTTGGGTAGGCTCTCTGGGGAAAGCTGACTTGATACTGTGTTGAACCTCCCCCTTCCCCTTCACAAGAAGAAAGTTTTCCTCGGAGATTTGGTGAAGACCACAAAAGGGTGAGGAGGGAGGGGCAGAGGAAGATCGCCTTGGCCACTGGGGATTTGTTACTGTCCATAAAACAGATGGGGCTAGGGGTGGGGCTTTTACAAACCCTTCATGGCCTGGAATTAAAATTTAGGGACTCTTACCCTTGGAAACATCAGGATAGTGTGAAACATTAATTAAAGTGAAGAGACATTTGGATAATTTCAAGCAAGTCTTCCTAACTTGGGTTTTGGGGTTTGGCCTGGGAGAAAGGTAGTCTTTGAATTCCTTGAAAATACAAGCAAAATGTTGTTCATGTGAGCACATGTGTATTCTTTTGGGGAGAATGTTCTTAACCTTCATCACACAAAGGGGTCTGTTAAAAAACCACCTTCCTCTTCTCTCATCCCCTTGGGCATAGCTGCTTTTATATTCCCTGGTGTAGATCTCTCTTCCAGGGTTATACTCTTTATTTTAACTTGAGTTATTTTTCAAAGAGAATTAAAAGAGAAAGCTCTACTTTACCTAAAGCATCAGGTTTTCTGAGAGTGTGAAGAAGATACTACCTGTCTCTTCTCCCCTTTCCTTGTCCTCCATTCCCATGAATTCCCTTGCTTTCCAGACGGTGTGCCTTTGAGACCTTTTCTGGGAAATGGCCCCCTCTCCTGGAAAGGATGTCCTCTGGCATCAGTGAGCTCACTACTGCCCCTCTTTTCTGGGCTGTTTTCCAAGGAAGTGGATGGAATTTTACATTAAGCAAAGGTTCTTCGCATTCATATTTGCCACAATCCGGAAGGCTTTCAGTAAGTAAGGGATTGCTATCAAGACTCTCAGGGGGGGAAAATGTTTTCGTCCAACTACCTGGCCTATTTTTAAATGAGAAACAAAGACTAACCCGAATAGAGTTAGAGATCCATAGAGTTGAGAAACAATCATTTCCAGCGTCCAACTCAATACAATTATCATTCATTCAATAAACTTTCATTTAGAACCTACTCTGTGCTGAGTATGGAGGATACATGACAAACAAGATAAGGTATGAAAAAATTATTCATGATCTATTAAAAGAGATCATTAAGAAGTTTTAAAAATTGGTTAGGTACTATAATGGGGATGCATTCAGGGTGATTTAGGACCTGAGATAGTTTGCTTTTTTGATGGTATTTCAGGTGGGTGGGCACTGAGATTTTTCCTGGGCGTTCTTGGTTATTGAAGCACCTGTCCCAGTTTTTAAATATCAATTCTTTCTTTGATTGAGCTGAATTGCCTCTATGGTTACAAGTATATTGGGTATAAATACCCCAAGGGTAGGGCTGGTGTACTAATTGAGTGAAGTGAGCTTAGTATTTGGATATATATTCAACAATACTTTGCATACTGAACACATAAAAATACTTTCTTCTTTCAGAGGAAATATGCTTCCTTCCATTTTTCTTCTTGAGACAAACAGCCATTTTGGCCTGTGTTTTGATTTACTGTGTTTAATAGTAAAATAGACCCCCAAAATATTCCACTCTTCTCTTTACTGTAAGAACAGTAATACATGAATAATGATAAATGACAGCTTTCAGTTGGAAACACAAAAGGATTTACAGGGACTATGGCAAATCAGGAACACTTGCCTAATCTTAATGAGTGTCCAGATAATCTATGCAGCTGGCTCAGTGTGGCTAGTTCTTCTGATGCATCCAGAGAAGCCAGAAATAAGATATTTTAAATATAAAATCTGACTTTTACATGTTGGCATATTAAACACAATGGCTAATCAAAATAAATTCACAGAGTAGACCTGATCCTGAGGCAACCCATTTATCATGTTTGAATAGACAATGGTCTCAGTAACTCCAAAGAGAAAACTTCCCATTGGGACTTAAGACAAATATATTCCTTCAGTATCTCATTCATTCATTCATTCATTCTTCCATCTATGTCTGCATACCAATATTTATTGAGGGCATACTATGAGCCAAGCACGATGCTAGGCACTGCGTATATAGATAAAACTATGATAAAGATCCTACCCTCAAAGAATTTGCTCTTATTTCCATCTATAATCTTCTCTGTGCTGAGCCTTTTACCACACTTGGAGCCTTGAGAATGCCTATTTCCTCTCATCATCACCAGATTTCAAGAGAATGGTTTAGTTGGTCTGGGAGACTTAACCTGAAGTGTAAAACAGTGTTAATTTGGTCTCCATGAGGAAACTGAGCCTAAATTCTTTTCTCTGAGGATAGGGACCTTGGATCGTGTCCTTCTCTCCAGGGCTTTTCTGATTTCTGGAGCCATCCCATCACACAGGGGCCTTCCTGATGCAGTCACACAGCCTCCTCCCCCCTTCTTTATCTTCTCTGGGTGGGCCGTACAGCAGTGGTTTGGTCACACCATGGCCTAGTCTGTGTTAAGTCTCACTTCAGAGCAGATCTTACCCAGCATTTCATGCTCTTAGCCTTTCGTGGGACCATGATTATCTCCATTTATTTCAAGGGGTGGACAACAAGCCCTCTTTTCTATTCCAATTAAATGGATTTGTTATACTATAGTCTGAGATCTTCAAAATCTATAGGTTATAAGTTGTGATAAATCAAATGTTTAGAATTAGCATGTATTGTCACCAAATTACAAATCCACCATAATTAGTTCCAAATATTCCAGTGGGGATGGAAATGGAGTGGTCAACAAGGTCTCTGTTCTGTTCTATGTAAACTGATATGGCAGAATATGGCTCAGGGTGTTTAAACTTCTGTAGGTTGTAAGTTATGGAAGTAATCAGGAATTCTGTAACACTTCCAGATTTTTCCAGCAGGTGGTTCTTGTATTCTAAGTGCTCCATGAGGGCTAAGGTATCCAGATCTGCTCAGTAACAAGCCATGTTATTATAAGTGTCTATTTTGTGTACCATTGTTACTTTTAGAAGGGAAAGCATTTCTAAACGAACTGATCTTTAACTTATTCATTGAAACTACGGAATATCTCCCTAGAAAAATGTGTACTTACCTGGCGTTATGAATATAATTTCAGGGATATATGAACCTGTAGCAGGTAAAAAGAACAAGGGTACAATGTCCTAACTATAGAACTATTATTGGCCTTCACTTCAAAACAGGAGGAACAGATGAGTGTGGCCCCTGAAGGGAACAGCCCCACTTCCTTATACGGAAACAATTCTACTTTAAAGGTAAAAAAAAGTTTTTGCAGCCTTGAAGAAATTTTTAAAATATCTTTTTAAAAATACCCTGAGAAATATAAATTTTATCAAACTAATAAATGCATACTGAAAAAAATAGCAAATGAAGATAAATCATCCCCAAATAAAATGATTTATAGTCTCAAAAGCAAAGAGAAGTGCTGTTAATATTTTATTATGTGTCTTTACTGAGTTTTTCCTATGTACATACACACTTTTCCTGAAATAATGGATGATAATTACTTACAATTATTGAGCATTTAATATGTTTTAACCATGTTAGATGCATTGGCTTAAACCACAAACAACTTTATTAGATAGTTTCTGCTATTTAATCTATTTTACATATGGTAGAATTGAGGCACAGAGAGATAAAGTAACTCATTTAGCGTACCCAGCTAGTAAATGCCAGAATCGTGATTTGAACATGGGAGCCTGACACTGAAGACCATGCTCTCGTGGTGTAAATACTGCGTAGAAATCTGTTTATTCACTTCAAAAGTTATTTTGAACATCTTCCCATGTCACTAAAAATGATATACCTACATCATTTTAAAACAACCATGTAGGGTTTATTTATAAACATGTATCCTTATTTATTTATCCAATGCCTTACCGCTGACATCCAACTATTTCAACTTAGAGATTTTAAGTAATGCATGATGTACACTCTTGAAGTTTAGTCTTTGCTTATCTATTTAATGATTAGGTTAGAATAGAATTAAATTGCTAATGGACCCTGGATTTACAATTTGTTATTTCTTAGTAATCCACATTTCTTCTTAAATTAAAAGAATCTTGAATCTGATGTTTAGAAGTGGGACCCAGTATTATGTTGAGGACTCTTTCCATCCCATGGCTACTTACATCCTCTCATGCTCAGTTTATTTCTGGGGACCTATGCATACTCGTGAAAGAGAGAGACATCATGGTGTTTGGGTGTGTTTCGTTTATGACCTCTTCCTTATTCCAAAGCAAGAAAAATCCTTGTTTTCCTATTTTTTAAAAGATTTTATTTATTTATTTGAGAGAGAACATGCAAGCAGGAGGAGGGGCAGAGGGAGAGGGAGAGAGAGAGAATCTCAAACAGACTCTGAGCTGAACACAGAGCCTGATGCAGTGCTCGATCTCACGATCCTGAGATCATGACCTGAGCTGAAATCAAGAGTCTGATGCTTAACTGACTGAGCCACCCAGGTGCCCCTATTTTCCTATTTTTATATCAAGTAGCAGGAAGAATGTACAGAGACATTTTCTTAAAACACTGGATTTCAAATTTTCATTAAAAATATAGTAGTAGGGGCACCTGGGTGGCTCAATCGGTTAAGCGGCTGCCTCCAGCTCAGGTCATGATCCCTGGGTCCTGGGATCCCTGCTCAGGCTCCCTGCTCAGGGGGGAGTTTGTTTCTCCCTCTCCTCCCCGCTCGTGCTCTCCCTCGCTATCTCTGTCTCTCTCTCTCTCTCAAATAAATAAATAAAATCTTACAAAATATATATAGTAATAAGCCGGGTGCCTGGGTGGCCCCTAATTCAGTATGAGAATTAAGCGTAATTATGTCTTTTGAAGCTCTATCTTGTATACTGTGTGATTTGGCTTCAGGCAAGTGATCACAGAAGGAAAGTTCTTATGTTTGTCACAAGCCATAATCACGTGGATATGCCTCGTGGCCGAAGACCTACCGGTGAGAAGCCACCCACTTTGCCCTGAGCTCATTTTCCGCATGCCCACATGCTGCCGCCTCGTCCAGGGCATCGTCCGACCTATACTTTCCTTCCAGGCTTCTTCGACCCTCCTACTCCCTGCCGGTGTGGAGCCCCTGGGCAGGTACTTCTGGTGTGACAAGAAGGCAATGAGGCAAATAGTAATTATCGAAGACACCAGTCATTAAGCCTGTTAGAACGAATGACATCAGTAATTAAGCCTATTAGAGTGCCACAAACCACACAGGAAGATCAGTTGATACTTTCTAGTCACATGTTATATTCAAATAAGAACTTTCTTTACCAGCCTATTTTCATTTTCAAAATTAAGCGTATGCATTTTTACCTGTAGGTTATTAACGATGAGAATGGCTAAGGCATATTAGAAGTTTGAGCACATACTGCAATTTTCTTCTATTAACTCCATAAATAGCAGACATTTGACGTGCAGACTTTTAAGTTTTTAATGGCAGTAATTATAAGGCCTTATCTCTTTTGAACTTTTTCCTTTTGGCAGTTGATTTATTCTCCTGCCTTGTTAGATGAAAAATTCTATCTGGAAAAAAAAAATAAACCTTACAAAAATATCCTGTCTTTATTCCCCTTGTCATGAAGAAGACAAGCGCTCTTGAGTGGCAACAAGCTGGGACCAGTCATGACATGCTGATCGCCTTCCTGCCGGGCCCGTGTGGTCCTTGCAGGCCGTTGAATAGCCTGGCGCTCTGTCAGTTCCCTGCAAATCCCAGAGAGGGAGACAGAGGCAAGGAGCGCCGTTAATCACTTTGACCCAAGCTCACACCAAGCATGCATTGGACTGCGAAGACCCAGTAGTGCCCAAGGGCCGTGGGTCAGAGGATGTCTCTTTACCCTGCATGAGAGCGCCTTCTCTTTCTTTAGTCTCCACCAGTGCAAGTAATTGCATCGCCTGCCTTACTTTTCAAAGACCCACCCCTAAACCTTCTTCTTTCCACTCCTTTCTTGTAGTCACCTGGTCTCTGCCTCCTAAATTTCCTTCTGCTTTGCCTCACTGACAGCAGAAGGATGCAACAACTGACCACAGATGTGCTCTCTCATTTGGTGGAGCCAGACCTATTTTAATGTCCCGTCATCTGAAGCCTCATCTCCTCCGGTCTCAGAACTCTCCAGCCCTCTCTGTTACCTACACTCCTTTCTCTCCTCTTCATCCCATCACTGTTGAGCCAGGCCTTTCTCAAAGAGGATGATTGTCTCTTTTGTTCTCTGAATAATCCTTCTTGACCTTCGTCATAATGAACTAGCACAGGTTTTATGGAAGGAATAATACTGCTGGTATCTGGTTCAGAAAGCCTATAACTCATAGCTTCAAATTCTGTGCCTTTCAAAACATTTAACGTTTATACCCAGCAACTCTGCATACACGGATGTTGGGGAACATCATTCAAAAGATGTGACTGCTGATTGACCCATGAGCTGGCCCCGGGCTCTTGGAGGCTCCTCACTCCCTCCCTGCCCATGGAATGTGGATTCCTCTTGCCTTTCCGTCTCCCAGAGTCGGCTCCAAGGATGTCACCTTGAGATGGTGATGTGGTGTTGAAAACACCTGCATGGTGTACGTGACTGAGCCCAGTTAGGGCCTCTTTATGAACTTTTAAGATTTGGAGGGTAGGCACGGCAATCCATTTGTCTTGCTGCCAGCCTAAGACAAGCCTCATATGTAAGTTCCCTTTGCTATTATTAAAATTGCCCCCTACCAGCCTAGAGCAGCCTGCCACTTTCTTCAGTCTCTCCCTGCACTCCACATATGTGTGCGGGTTGCAGATTATACTAGGAAAGCTCTGGACGGGGCTGTGAACTAGTGGAAGCATTCATTCATTCATTCGTTCATTCAATATGTACCCTGTGTGGGGATGCCTGGGTGACTCAGTCGGTTAAGTGTCTGCCTTCAGCTCAGGTCATGATCTTAGGGTCCTGGGGTCGAACCCCACATCAGGCTCCCTACTCAGCAGGGAGTCTGCTTCTCCCTCTCTCTCTGCCCCTCCCTCTTCATGTGCGCTCTCTCTCTGTCAAATAAATAAATAAAATCTTAAAAAAAAAAAATATATATATATATATATACCCTGTGTGTCTGGCACTTTACTGGACATTAGGGATAAAGCCAAATACAAGGTAGATACAATTCCTGCTTTCAAAGAGCTTGTAGTCTGATGGAGGAGGCAGACATCACATAGGAGTTACAGTACAGTTGATTGTAATTGTGATAAGTGCTATAAAGGGAAAGTTCAGAATGTCATGAAAGTATCTAACAGGGAGACTGGCCTCTAACAGTTCATGATTCTTGAGTGCTGACCATGTACCATCCAAGTCTCATGACAGCCCTGTAAGACAAGGGCTGTTCCGTATTTTCATTTTACAGAGGGGGAAGCTAAGGCTTAAAGAATAACTGACCCAAAGTGAACCAGCTAATGAGGGATATAGCCAGGGTTTGGACCCAAGTTTGTGTGACTCTGTAGGCCGTGTCACTACTCTGTATGCACCCCTACTCCCATGGAAGGTATGCAGGACAAGAGTCAGGAGACCTCCTAGCACAGTGCTGTCACGACTTACATCTGTACCATGAAACAGATTTGTTAGATCGAGCTTTTAGCATTCGGGGGATCATGGGCTTGGGGCACCGCAGATGAAAGGTGGCAAACCTCTGAGATAGCCATCTCATAGGGAGTGAACCTGGACAGGTTCTGTGACTGCTGTGACGAACAGAAAATGACAGAAGTGTCACTGTGTTCATTTCCGTTCCATAGCAGCCTGGCAGCTTCTACTCCCTGCCTCTTGAAACGCTCATTCGGAGGGAAGCCAAACACGAGGTAAGAAGGCCGAGCACCCTGAGACTGCCATACTGTGGAAGGGCTATGTTGAGAGACAGAGAGAGACCCCCTCCCTGCCTTAGCCGTTACAGCCATCACAGCCCAGGCTCTCAGGAAGAGTGAAGAAGCCATGTTGGTCATCGCAGGCCCACAGATTCAACAAGGAGAAAAGTTGAGGAAATGAGTGGACAGCCAGAACCAAAGGCCTCGGCATGAAGAGCGCGCACAGCTATTCGAGCCACTCCAGGTGAAGTTCCGATCATCGTGAGACAGACACAAGTCATTCCCTCTGTGCCCTGCCTGAGTTCCTGACTCAGCTCTGTGGGTCTAATAAAATGGTTGGTGTTTTATTCCACTGGATGTGGGGGTGGTTTGTTACACAGCGGAGAATCTACTTTGAGAATCTAATATAAGCAGTAGACCCTCTTCCGGAATGATGCACATGCGTACATGTGATTTTATGCCAGATCTTAGTGTCTACCACCTCCCCCCAATTTATTTGCTGATTCTGGACAACATGCCTCATCACTGGACAATTTCTGAGACCTTCAGTTTTATGATTCAGCCCATAGGAAAATAAAACAAAAATAAAAACAAATGTTAGATGCACTTCAATCAGTAAAATTTATTCCTAAATTAAATTCAGGCTGCAAGAATAAAGT
The DNA here is from genome assembly GCF_002007445.2 of Ailuropoda melanoleuca. Lineage (NCBI taxonomy): Eukaryota > Metazoa > Chordata > Mammalia > Carnivora > Ursidae > Ailuropoda > Ailuropoda melanoleuca. The sequence goes on from NC_048233.1 coordinate 27,448,176, forward strand.
GAGATTTCTTTACCAGACATCTTTCAGTGAAGACATTTTTAATGAAATTTCATTCTCTTTTTCTTTTCTTTTTTAAAAGTTATAATATAATACCTAATACAAAGTAGGAAAAAAAAAACCTCCAAGCTCTTGGAGAGGGAACAAATTGGTGGTTGTCAAAGGCAGGAAGTAGGAAGTGGACAAAATTCATGAAGAGGGTCAAAAGGTACAAGCTTTCAGTTATAAAGTAGATAAGCCACAGGATATAATGTGCAGCATGGTGGCTATAGTTAATAATACTGTATTGTGTATTTGAAAGCTGTTAAGAGAATAGATCTTAAAAGTTCTTATCACAAGAAAACGCTTTTGTAATTATGTATGGTGACGGATGTTAACTAGACTGTGGTGATCATTTTGCATATATGTAAGTATGCAATCATTAGGTTGTATGTCTGAAACTAATATAATTCTGTATATCAATTATACCCCCAATAAAAGATAAAATACAAAATTTTTAAAAATTATGATATGATGCCTAACACAAAGTTCAAAGAAAAACACAGCAAACACCTGTGTCCCCATCACCCAGCTCTATCAAGTCTTGACACTGAAATATACCAACCTCATTTTTTAAAAAACTACAGATACAATTTAAACCTCTCGTATTACTTCCTGCATCAGTTGCCTCCCTCCCTAGTAATAACCATGATCCTGAATTTGCTGTTTATCACTCCCATGCATATTTTATTACTCTTACTTTTTAAGTATATAACCATAAGTAACAAATGGCATTGTTTGACTCAGTTTCAAACTTGGAATAATTATCAGTATATTTATCATTGTGTAACTTATTTTTTTCCTAATCCACAGCAGATCTTTGAGGTTTACCCATGTTGATACATGTAGTCAAAGTTCATTAGTTGTAGCTGCCATATAATGTTTCCTGTCCACAATTTGTTTTCTATTCTCCTGTGAGTTATTTAGGTTTTTTCCACATTTTTGCTATTATAAGCTATGCTATCATAGTGCATAGTGTCCATGTGCTTGCAGATGAGTTTCTCTACAGTGTGCACTTAGAAGTAGAGATACATGGAAAACCCATGCTCCGGGTACCACATTCGGAGAAAATACTCTTTTGAATGTGGAAGTTCACAGACACACCAGCAGTAAGGCCACTCTGTCCACAACCTCAACCCAAACTTGGTAGCATGAGAGTTATTAACTTTTGTTAACCTGACGGGTATGAAATTGATTCTTAGATTAGTTCAAGAAAGAAATATATTTCATAGTTCAGTGCGTGGCTGTGCTGTAAACAATATTTACATGGCCATAATAATGTAATACTAAATAGTGATTTAATCAATGATTGTAAGATAATTTAAAGTATGAGAAGAAGCGTGTGTGTGTGTGCGTGTGTGTGTGTGTGTGTATGGTTGAGAGTAGTGGTTGTGGTAGTAGTGACGGGGATGGTGGTGGGGGTGGTGATGGTGGCGATGATGGTGGTGGTGGTGATGGTGGCAGTGATCGTGGTGGTGGTGGTGGTGATGGGTAGTGGCAGTGGCAGTGGTGGTGGTGGTGGCAGTGGCAGTGGTGATGGTGGTGGTGGTGGTAGTGGTGTCCATTTAGGAGGGATTTAGTCTTGTGCTTAATAGTAGGAAGTAACTATGATAATATATAGAATTTTAAATCAGGAAATTGTTATATAATAATATTTAGAAACATGGATGCAAATGCCTAAAAAAAAGCAATATGGAGCCTTCTCAAAAATTGAAAATTAAACTACATATAGTCCACAATTCTACTTTTGGGCATTTTCCCAAAGGAAATGAAAAAAGTAATTCGGAAAGATATATGTACTTCAATATTCATCGCAGCACTGTTTTCAAGAGCCAAGACATGGAAACAACTGAAGTGTCCATCAATGGATAAATTCATAAAGAAAATGTAAGACAGGTGATAGATAGATAAATAGATAGATAGATAATGGAATAGTATTCAGCCATAAAAAAGAAGGAAATCCAGCCATTTCTGACAACATGGATGGAGCTTGAGGGCATTATGCTAAGTGAAATATGTCAGAGAATGACAAATATCATATGACCTCACTTATATGTGGAATCTAAAAGACAAATAAATGAATAAAATCCAAACTCATAGATACAGAGAACAGATTGGTGACTGCCACAGGGGTGGGGTGGACAGTGGGTAAAATGCGAGAAGGGGGACAGAACGCACAAGCTTCCAGGTATAAAATAAGTCGCGGGCTGTAATGTACAGTATGATGACTATAGATGATAATACTGAATTGTATATTTCAAAATTGCTAAGAGAGTAACTCTTAAAAGTTCTCATCACAAGCAAAAAAACTTTCTAACCATGTTAGGTGACAGATATTAACTAGACTGTGGTTGTCATTTCACAATATATACAATTATCAAATCATTATGTTGTACCCCTAAAACTAATATAATGTCATGTATCAGTTGTATCTCAACAACAAAAAATTATTTTTTAATTTAAAAAAAAAGAGCTAAAAGATGAGAACGGTTGCTTCTAGGGGCAGGACTAGCAGGTGGGGCAGTAGACTGCTATTCCTGCTTGCAAGCTTAGTCTCTCCATTTGACTTTGTTTTCCTCCAATTCCATGTGTTATGGTGGCTAATGGGGCACTCCGTCAGCACAGCCCATCCAGCCTGGGAACCCCCAGGCCTCCTCACTGCCAGTGCACCCTCTCTGAGAATCAGAAGCAGTGGTTCCCTCACAAAAAGATTTGAAACATCTGCCACTCTCCCTCGCCGTCAGACCATGCTCATGAATTTCTTGTGTCCCCAGAAGCTGTGTGGTCTGGGCTGAGGGACTGGGCTGGGCTCCACCATCATGTTGGTTCCCAGTGTTCAGTGTCCCCCAGTGCTGGGTGGGATGACTGGCGAAATAAAGCACCAAGGTTGTTCTTTGTGACCTCCCCACCTCTCATCTTTTCCCTTCCTCCCTCCTTCCTTCTTTCCCTCCATTTCTGCCTTAGGTTACAGCAGATTTTAAGAAGTAGCTAGAGGAGGAAGCAGAACCCCTGCCGTCATTTGGAAGGAGGAGGTGTTGGTCTGTGAAGCTTCAGTTAAGAAGAGCAACCATTTTGCTCCTTCTCTGGGGGAAGAGCCCCAGGCCTGAGAGAGCGGTACCCTCGGGTTGTACCTTCCCCTTCCCCTTCCTCCCTCTCCCTGTTCTTTGTGTGTGACAGGAACTTATTACAGCACAAATAAGAAAGAAAGCCCAGGGGATTCTGTCTCTCAGAAATTGGTTAAAAGAGGCAGGACTATGCTTTTAGAGCATGGAGGTTTCCAAAGCCTTTAAAATTGTGTTGCCTTCTTTGATCCAGCTGCAAAGATTGACAAAGATTTACAAGAACGGGTGTTCACTAAATTAGACTGCCTATAATGGGTAAGTAAGATTTTTAATAAATAAGGAAATTTTATCTACAGCGTTAGTACTTTACCGGTTCAACTTTTGTTCCGTCTCTGAATATTCTCCTTTCAAGATCTTTGTTCCTAATCATTCCTTCCTTTACTTTCCTCCATTGCTTCAAGGATTCAGTCATTATTTCTCGTGCATCTACCATGTTGCTGTCATGGTCAGGCACCAAGGATGTCCTGGTGATAAGCAAGGCAAGGTCCTTACCCTTGTGTAGCTTTCCTTCCAGCAGAGGAAGACGGACACCAAATAACCAACAATGAAGGAGCAATGTCAATGCCATGGAGAGAGCGAAGCAGGATGGGATGGAGGGTGATGAGTCAGCATGGCTGGTCAGGGCAGCCCTCCCTGAGCAAGTGAGGTCTGAGCTGAGACCCGAGTGTGTGTGTGTTGGTGGGGGGGGGAACCAGCCCTGTAAGGACCTGTCAGAGGGTCCCAGGCTTGAGAACAGTGAGCAAGTGGGGAGCAGAAGGGGTGAGTCATGGGGTGGGCAGGGCCCAGCAAATGCGGGACCATGTTGGCTGTGAAAGCAAGTTTGGGTTTTATTCTCAGTGAAACAAGGAGACTTTGGAGTTTGTAGTTTACAAGCTTGTAAGCGGTATGGTGACATGATTGGATTTGCTTTAAAGATCAGTCTGACTGCCATGTGACAAACTGGCTTTAAGGGGCTGGAGTGAGGCAGGGAACCCAGTTAGGAGGCGGTTAAACTGTCAAGTGAGAGGTGGAAGAATCTTGAACGGAGGCAGCAATGATGGCAATGAAGGCTATGGACAGTTCAGGGTCTATTTTGGATATAGAGTCAACAAGACCTGCTAACGATGGGATGAGGGCGAGAGGGAGAAGCCAAGATTCCTAAGTCTCTGGCTTGAACAACTGGGTGGATAGGGAAGCTCTTTATTGAGATGAAAGACTAGGAGAAGGGTTTGCTGGGTGTAGGCGGGATGTAGTCACAGAAGGCATGAGATCCTTGAGGGAGAGAGAAAAGGGATTGATTGTTTAGAAGGGTGATGGAGGAATGAGGACTGAGGAGAGTGTGCGTGACTTTCAATGTGGTAATTTCTGCAGAGTCATGGGGGGGAAAGTCAGACTTAAGGAGCTGGTGAACCCCATAAGGGCAGGGTCCATGTTGGTGTTTGATCACAGCTGGATCCCCAGTGCCTGGCCCAGGGCCTGGGAAAAATGGTAGCTGCTCCGGTATTTGTGAAATGAATGAGCAAATGAGCAGGTGGTAAGGCTGTGTTGGAACTGAGTGTAAACCCCTTTCAGTACATTTGGTAATGAAGACATGGGGAGAAAGAGAAGATACTGGAACAATGGCAGATTATTTATTTATTTCTTTTTATCCTTGTGTTGTGGACAAGGAATTCCTGAGAGTGGTTCTAGTCATAGAGTAGAAAATCTCTAGAGGGTACTGATGAAAGATGCTGGACAGGAAAGGAAAATTGAGAGAAGGGGGTCCTAGAGCATGGGGGGACAGAAAAAGGGGAGGATGAGGGAGACGATGAGAAGGAGCCTTGCTGCCTGGTCCCTCCCGGTTCATAACTCAACAGTATTTGCTGAATACTGGTCACATGTCAGGCATCATTCCAGGTGTTGAATAATATGAAGATAATTTATGCAGTGTTTTCTCCTTGGGAGAAAATAATGAAACACAAGGTCTAAGAAAATAAAATATTAATATAACACTTAAGAGTTTGGTTGTCCATTCCAACAGCACTGGACAATATTTTATAACAATTAAACAATAAACAAAACAACACCCTCCCTTCTGGAACTCAGCTGGTTAACGATCATGACTTATTATTTAAAATGGTCTCACTTTCTACCTTTTGTGGATGAAATATCGATCAGATTTTCACACAATGAACCTTAACATCTTTCTCGTAAGCGCCTTGCACAAAGGCATGTAAATCAAGTTACGCAGACAGGGTTGGGTTCAGAGAACATTTCATATTTGGCACGAAAGTGAAATCACAAGGTATTTAAAATTCAGGGGATTTAAGAAGGCATATAAATATTCTGACCGGCACTGTTGGAATGGACAAGCAAACTCTTAAGTGTTATATTAATGTTTTATTTTCTTAGACCTTGCGTTTCATTATTTTCTCCCAAGGAGAAAACACTGCATAAATTATCCTCATATTATTTCATCTTCTAAGGTAGAACATTCAAGTTTTATTCCATACATATAATGCTAGACGGGCCAAATGTGTTTCAGATCATCATTAAAAGCCTCATACCAGTTTTGGGAGAAACTCAATGAGCTAGTGAGGTGCGATTTGCAGGTGACAGGGAAAAAATCTGTGATTAAACTATGTGTTGTTAATAAATAAAAATGTTCTCTTCAGAATGACATTGTTATCATTCACCCCCCTCCCCATTTCAAACACTTTTCCTTATTGACTGAATTCAGATGAGTAGCTCTTGACTTCATTCACCTACTACCTGTCAAAAACGAAATAACTGAATGAACAAAGTGTGAAAAATGAGTCTACACAGAAAATATAGCCACCAGTTAAGGTGATGTTTGTAGAATCATGTTTCCTTAACAGATTAATCTCCTCATTTTAAAGTCTTTTGGTAAAAGTTTAAGTCTAATTAATAAGCAAATGTCCTTGACTCAGAGCACAATGGCATGAAATGGGATCTCACTTCAGATTTTTGTTCTTTTTTTTTTCCAATTTCTCTATGACACTTTTAGTTTCTTTAATTTTCTCCATTCATTCTCACATGAATTTTCTTTTTTTAAAAGTGTGCTAAGGGAAGCCTAGGTGGCTCAATCGGTTGGGCCATTGACTCTAGATTTTGGCTCAGGTCATGATCTCAGGGTTGTGGGATCGAACCCCATGTCGGGCTCTGTGCTCAGCTTGGAGCCTGTTTGGGATTTTCCTCCCTCGCTCTGCCTTTTCTCACCATTCTGTCATTAAAAAAAAAAAAAGAAAAGGAAAAAAAGAAGAAAATAAGTGTGCCAGGACATATGTTCATTAGAGGCAGAAATATTCCAGTCTTTAGTTGTAGACCTTATCATGGCTACCTCAAGACCATTATCAGTCACTTAACTTGGCGATGCAGGAAGGTGGTGGTGGTGGGCACTATGGGAGCAGTAAGTTTGTCCCACCATTTGTTACTGGCACAAACCAACTAACAAAACTATAATATCATCATTTATTATTTGTGAATTTGAACTCTTGTAATTAGGTGCATACATATTTATGATTACTATGTCTTCTTGATGAATTAACCATATATCATGATGGCATGCCCTTCTTTCTCAACAGTAATATTCCTTGTTCAGAAGCCTAATTAGTCTGATATTAATATAGCCACTACAGCTATTTTGGAGTAGTATTTGCATGGATTATTTCCATACTTCTAATTTATCTGTGTCTTTATATTGAAAATGGATTTCCATTAATATGCAAGACCCATGTAATTTGGCCTTGCTTTTTTTTTTCACCCAATCTAACAATCTTTGTCTTTTCATTGAAGTGTTCAGACCATTAATGTAATTATAAATATTGCTGCATTTAAACCTGCCATCTCGCTAATTGTTTTCTGCTTGTCCCATATGTTCTTTTTCCTTTGTCCCTCTGACCCTTACTGGCCTTCTTTGGGTTTATTGACTTATTTTTTATTATTCTTTTTTATCTCCCTTGTTGGCTTTTTATTTATACTTTTTTTTTGGTTCCTTATGGTTTACATTTTTAGCTTAACATAGTTCACTTTCAAATACTACTACGGTGCTTCCTGTGTAGCATAAGACCTTTACTGTAGAATTCTTCCATTTTCCTCTCTTGTTCTTTGTGCTGCTATTCTCATTCATTTTACTTCAGTATATATTTAAAACTGTACAATGCCTTTTAAGTATTTCTACTTCAGACCATCATCATTTAAAAAGGTTAAAATTAGGGACGCCTGGGTGGCTCAGTCGGTTAAAAGTCCACCTCTTGATTTCTGCTCAGGTCATGATCTCAGGGTTGTGAGCTCAACCCCAGCATCAGGCTCCGCACTGGGTGTGGAGCCTGCTTAAGATTCTCTCTCTCCCACTCCATCTGCCCCTCCCCCTCTTCTCTCTCCCTTTCTTAAAAAAAAGGTTAAAATTAAGAAAAATGTTTTTCTTATCAACCCACATTTTTTCCCTGTTCCCATGTTCTTTATTTCTTTGCATAAATAAAAATTTCTGTCTTGTAACAGATTCCTTCTGCCTGAAGAACTTCCTTCACATTTTTCTTGTGTAGGTCTGCTGGCAATTAATATTTTCAGGTTTTGTCTGTCTGGAAAAAAATTCATTTCATCTTCATTTTTGAAAGGTATTTTTACCAGATATAGAATTCTGACTTGACTTATTTTTTCTTTCAGTTCTTTAAAGATATGACTCCACTGTCTTCTGCTTGCCTAATTTCTGACAAGACATCTGTTATACTTTCTATCTTTGTGCCTCTGTAGAAAATGTTTCTTTATTCCCTTTATCTTTGGATTTCAGTCATTTGACTATGATGTGCCTCAGTGGATTTTTCATCATATTTATACCACTTCTGCTCTCTGAACTTCTTAGATCTGTGCAGTTTGTTGTCTTTTGTTAATTCGAAAATCCTTTCTTCAAATAATCCTTCTGTCCTATTTTCTATTTCTTGCCCTTCTGGACTCCAAGTACACCCATGTTAGAGGATTCATTATTGTCCTAATGCTCTCAGATATGTTCTCTTCACTCCTTCTTTCCCTTTGTGACTGACTTTGCATCATTTCTATCAACCTATATTCAAGTTTTCTAATTCTTTCCTTTGCTGTGTCTAGTTTGCTGATAAACCTAGGGAAGGAATTCTTCATCTCTAGTACATACATTTTTAGTTTCAAGAATTTCTACTTGATTCTTTTTACTGCTTCCATAATTCTACTGAAATTTTCCATTTGTGAATGTATGATGTTTACCTTTTCCACTAAAGCCTGTAACACATTAATCATAGTTATTTTAAAGTCCCTGTTCAATAATTCCAACACCTGGGTCATTTTGGGGTCTGAATCTGATTCTGTTAACTGCCTTCTCACTTGATAATGGGTCTTTTTTTTCTTTTCTTTTTGAATACTTTCATTGAATTAACAAATACTGTGTAAAAAAGACCAGTATAGACAGTGTTACACACCCCTGACAATGGGCACACTACTTTTTCTGTCAGGCCTTAGTGGTTGTTCATAGCTGAACTGGATGTTGTTGCTGTTGTTGTTACTGTTATGTCATTGTTACTACAGTTACCTTCAGCTCACAAGTGTTCAGATTGGCCAATGGTAGGCTGCTCCAACTTTGTGCTTAGAGTGAAGCCTAGATTGCCTGAGGGGTTTCAGTTTCTGTTTTCCCAGTTTTCCCATTCTGCTCTCAGCTATTAACAAGCCCTGTCTGCTTGCATGCCCACAAGGAGAATGGTTTGCTTCCTCTCCGAGGAGCAGATTGCAATTGCTTATGATTTGGTGGAGGCTTCTAGTGAGGGTAGGTAAGGTTAGAAGGACTTGTTCACCTGAATTTTGCAAGTGGAGCTTTCTTAGTGTTCCAGACTTCCCCCCCCTTATAACATTCCATGCCTCTTCCCCCATCCTCCCTCGTGTTTGAGGGGAGGCTTTTGCGGAGAGCTCTTGACTGGGCACAGGTTCCTGCCCCTCTCCCAGTGGTAGCTGACCTCTGCTTTGTGTCAGGCCTCAAGTAGCTGTCTCACCAGTCTCTCAGCTGAGGAGAGCTTTGGTACTAGCCCTCTTTTTGCTGAAGTGGAAATTACACTAAATGGGGAACCTCTTTTAAGAAGAGCAAACATTTTGCACCTTCCCTGGTGGAAGAGCCCTGGGCATCAAACCATAGGCCCCCTTGACATTCTGGAGAAGGAGAGTGGTCTTCCTTCCCCTGCTGTCTCTCCCTGCTCTTTGTATGTGACAAGAATTTATTACAGCACAAGTATGGGAGGTAGCCCAGGGGACTCTGCCTCTCCGAATTATTTGGAAGAGGCAAGGAAATGCTTTATCTCAGAATTTTCTGAAGCCTTTATGGTCATTTTTCCCCCTTAACCTGACCCACCAGAGTATTAACATGGATTTATCAACATAGGCACTTTCTAAATGAGGCTGCCTCTAAAACAGCTCAAGTCACTGGACAAATAAAACCTTTACTAAATATGGAAATTCTACTTATAACATTTGTACTTTAACACTTCAAGTTACTTCTGTGCAGAAACTCCCTTTTTCCATGGTCTTGTTTCCAATTATTCTCATCTTTGCCTGTTTTTGGTTCTTGCCTTTCTTCATTCATTTGTTCATCAGTAAATATTGATTGTGCATCTACCATGTGGCTGTCGTGGTCCAGACATGTCCTGGTGAATAAACAAGACAAGATCCTTACCCATGTGTAGCTTTCCTTCCAACAGAGGAATTTATGCTAAATAACCAACAATGAATGAAGGAGCAATCTCAGTGCCATGGAGAGAGGGAAACAGGATGGGATAGAGGGTGATGGGTCAGCATGGCTGGTCAGGACAGGCCTCCCTGAGCAGGTGAGGTCTGAGCTAGACCTGAGTGGGGGGGGGGCGGACCAGCCTTTCAAGGATCCATCAGAGGGTCCCAGGCTTGAGAGTAATGAGCAAGTGGGGAGCAGAAGGGGTGAGTCATGGGGTGGGCAGGGCCCAGCAAATGGAGGACCATGTTGGCTGTGAAAGCAAGTTTGAATTTTACTGAGTGAAATGGTAAGACTTTGGAGGGTTTTGGTTGGTTTGTTTTGTTTTGTTTTTCATAGTGTGGAAGTGACCTGATCGGGTTTGCTTTTCCAAAATGTTCAGCTTGGCTGCTGTGAGAAGCGGGGATCCCAGTTAGGAGGCTGTTATACTGTCTAGTGAGAGGTGAAAGAATCTTGAGCTGAGGTGGCAATAATGGCAATGAAGGGCTACGGACAAGGGTATATTTTTTTTTATATATATATGTGTGTGTGTGTCTGCGTGTGTGTATATATATATATATATTTTAAGTATAGTTGACATAATGTTACATTAGTTTCAGGCGTACAACATAGTGATTCAACAAGTATGGTGAGCATAGGGATGTATTTTGGATATAGAGTCAACAGAACCTCATCATGATGGGATGGGGGGAGAGGAAGAAGCCAAGATTTCTAAGTTTCTGGCTTGAACAATAGGATGGATGGGGGAGCTCTTTACTGAGATAGAGAAAAGAGGAGGGATTTGCAGGGGGTAAGAGTTTAGGGGGGATATAGCTACAGAAAGCATGAGATCCCTGAGGCAGAGAAAAAAAGGGGTTGATTTTTTAAAAGGACGATGGAAGAGATGAACGAGGAATTAGAAGAGCATTTGTGACTGTCAGTGTTGTGATTTCAGAAGAATGGCAGGACAGATGTCAGACTTCAAGAAGATGAAGAACACTGTGGGAACAGGGACCATGACAGTGTTTGCTCATAGTTGGATCCCCGGTGCCTGGCACACAGCCTGGCAAATGGTGGGTGCTCCTCATTTACTTTTGAAATGAATAAATGACAGAGTGAGAGTTAAAGAAATATTGGGACTGAGTGTTGAAGACTTTCAGTAAATTTGGCAATGAAGGAATGTGGAGAAGTAACATGCTAACTAGCAGAGATAACCAATTTTAATTTTTTATATTAAATTTAATGGATAAAAGAGGCATGAATGTTTGTAGTCACAGGAAAAATAACTCTAGAGAAGAGAGATGAGGAAGCTGGTCCGTGAAAGGATAATTAATGGCATAAGGTTCTTCCATAGGAGAAGGAAGGTAACATCCGTTATTCATGCATTATGTACCAGGAAGTGGGCCAGCACCTCACATCTGTTATCTTGCTCAACCTTCACAATGATTGTTTAGGGCAGAGTTGCCAAATAAAATACAGGACACCCAATTAAATTTTAATTTCAGATAGCAAAAAAATCAGTATGATTCATGCACTATCTGGAACATACTTATATTGAAATATCAATGTTGATCCAAAATTCAAATTTGACTGGGTCCCTGATACTTTTATGTATTAAATGGGTCAACCCTACTTTGGGGTAGATAACATAACTGCCATTTTTCCTGAAGGAAACTGAGGATCTGATGGATGGAGTAATATTGCCCACATTCACAAAGTTATTAAAAGTGGTGGTCAGGGGGCGCCTGGGTGGCGCAGTCATTAAGCGTCTGCCTTCGGCTCAGGGCGTGATCCCAGCATTCTGGGATTGAGCCCTGCATCAGGCTCCTCTGCTGGGAGCCTGCTTCTTCCTCTCCCATTCCCCCTGCTTGTGTTCCCTCTCTTGCTGGCTGTCTCTCTCTCTCTGTCAAATAAATAAATAAAATCTTTAAAGAAAAAAAAAAGTGGTGGTCAGAATTGGAACCCAGTCTGTCTGACTTCTGAACTTATGCTTTTCCCATGGGTGGCCCCATGCGGCATTGGAGTTGAGTCCACAGTAGGGCTTAGCTCAGTAAGTCAGCCGTTTTCCCACTTGTATGTATGACTGGCCTCTAGTTAAACTCTCAAGGGTGGGGGGCTTCTTGGGATCATTTTTGTGTCTGCTAAAAGCACCACTAAATCATCCTTCATGGACTTCTAGGTGGGATATTTTTGCTAATACATTGAGATGAATGACATTAATAGGTTTTTAATTGTTTGTTGCTGTTGTTGTTTCTTTAAGTCTCCAACGACTGGGCTAATTTAGAAAGTGTGCCTGACCGGACAGCATGCCCCAGCACCGCTGTAGTTGGCTAGATGTTTACCAACCTGACATGGTCGAGTGAGGAGGGCAGCTTTCTGTTTTTTAAAAAAGAGAGCTATCATTTTTTTTTAATGCAGATATGTACCCAGTATTGAAATTATTTGGAGGAACTACGCTTGTACTCTGGAGTAGGACATGGGTTAGATAAGCTTAGTAACACTTTTAACAGGTCATATAGACTAGGACTTAAGACCTCTGAGTCTGCAGTCAAATCTTGCTCCACAATATATTTGATATTGGGCAAGTCATTTAACCTTTCTTTGTCTCTTGTTTTCTGTTTTCAAAAACAGGGCTGATGATGACGATACCCACAACACCTTCCCTACAGAGTAGGTGTGAGGACTGCGTGTGCTAGCACAAGGAGTAAGCCCTTAGCACACGGGCAGCCATCATCTCCCTCACCAGGGCATGATTACCATCCCTGAGGGTGCTTCCGTTTGAAACAATGCTGTATCCACATTTCACAGGCTGGGGATGAGGTTACAGGGATTTTGTTGTTGTTTCACTCTGAGAGCTGTTTGTGACAAATAACCTCACGTGAATTTGATACAAGGCTGAGACAAAATTGCCCACAAATCTGAAACCAATCACCAAACCTAAGGACAAAATTTTTGCCTACTAAGTAGCATTTCTTTAGTTGCCTGAGTCTACATGCTGCTTAGTGATTGTCTTAAAGAAAAAGAACTCTTAATGCATGATGGAAACGTTGGACCAAAGATATTGAGCTCTGCTCTTCAATCAGATAAAATGTAAGCAGATGTTGCGTTTTCACTATATTACTTCACGTTTTCCACTCCTTCCTCATCCTACCACAAATGCTAAATTCGTGCCCTTTTACATTACAAGCTTTTCCCTTTTACAAGCTCAGTGAATTCTACATGAAATATTATCTTTATTTTATATTAATATTATATATTCATATATAATATATAACATATATAACATTCTATATAATAATTTATATGTTATGATTCATATATAATATGTGAATGTATTATATTCACTTTATATATGTAATATAATGTATGCATAATATATTAATGATATGTAATAATATGTTGCATATATAGTGTCTTGAATGATTTCCTTTTCATTTAATAGTGACCAAAATATGTCCTAAGGGCAGTTTGGACTCAGAATTTGTGGACATTTCCTTTCTTCCCTTCTGTAGTAGCTCACCCTGCATGGTCCGTCATGTTTAGTCATTTATTCAGTAAGTATATATTGAGCACCTTCTACATGCTAAGCACTATTCTAAGTGCTGACTGCTACTGTCAGACCACAAAACAAAACCTTGCCCTCATGGAACTTTGCTGTTAATCATGACGTTTTTCTCAAAGTTGTCTACTTTTTGTGGATGAGGCATGGCTTCGATTTTCACTCTAAGTGATCACTTTAAGCAGATCTTAAAACTCTTTCTTGTAATTGCCTTTACATGTATGCAAGTAAATCAAGAAATTAAGACAGGTTTAGGAGTAGAGAACAGTGTCATGTTAGACATTAAATTGGAACCATGGAGTATTTAAAATTCAGGGGATTTAAGGAGGCATATAAATATTATGACCTTCACTGTTGGAATGATTAACCAATCTTTTAAGTGTCATTTTAATGTTTCATTTTCAAAGACCTTGCATTACACTCTCATCTCACAAAGTAAGAATCACTGCCAAAATTTCTCATCTTGCTTGAAGTCCCACGATGGACTTCTGAGCTTTGTGTTGCTCACCATTGGCACTGTAAGTAGACCAAGTCATGATAACCAACAGCAGATCAGTTTTGAGAGAAACTCACTGAGCTTTCTCATACCTTTCCTGTTGATTGATTCCAGGCCATTCTCAATCTCACTTTGCTGCTGCCTTTGATGAAGTGCCCAGATAAGCCAAGTGTGGAGAATGTGGAACCACCAGTTACACGTGAAGTTTATGGGTTCATATTCATCTAAAAGATACCCACACCGCACTTTCAGTCATCTACTGCTAAGTAATGAGCCATCCCAGCATCCCATGCGTTATTAGTGGTATAAAGCAACAACCATTTTTACTATGTTCATGGGTTAGGAATTGGGAAAAGGCACAATGGGGGAGGCTCCTCTCAGCTGCATTGTCCGTTGAAGCCTCAGCTGCTGCCACTTGTCTGGCTAGGGGACACCTGAAGAGCTGCGGCTGGAAGATCCACCTCCAAGACCCACAGTTCTTCAGGAGAGTCCAAGATGGCGGAGGAGCAGGAGACCTGAAGTTCGTCTGGTCCCAGGAATTCAGCTAGATAGCTACCAAACCATTCTGAACACCTATGAACTCAACCGGAGTTGGGAGAAAAAAACAGCTGCAACTCCATGAGCAGAAAAGCGACCACTTTCTGCAAGGTAGGAGGTGCGGAGACATGAATCTGAGGCGGTATACGGAAAGATAGACTGCGGTGGGGGGCAGGGGCAGGGGCGGGGAGCCGCCGTCGGCCGGCGACTGGAAGTGATAGAGCCATGGAGCACAAAATCAGAACTTCTAGAAGCCTGCTCCAGTGAGGGATGCCACTCTGGTGCCTAAGCAGGGGGGTGGGGGGGGGGCTCTCTCTGGGACCGTGTGGTCTCAGGACCCTCAGGGTCACAGAAAGACCAAGGGTGCCTGAGTGCAGCAGAGCTCCCAAGCATCGGAGCGGGGAAGCCACTACAAAGAGTGAGCCGAGGAGTGGGCTCTCAGCTCTGGGTGGCCATAAACCGGGATCCGCAGCACAGTTGGGCCACTGCTCTCTAAGAAGGGGTCGAACAAGCGGCAGATCTGGGGAGACTCCCCCCCTTCTTCGAAGCCCCGGGAGGAGTGGCATGGGAGTCTGTGGGGTTTGGAGACTCCAAACAGGGCCGAGCACAGACACAGAAGCCCTCAGTCACAGGCCGGTGAGCATGGAGTGCAGACAGAGACCAGGGAGACAGGAGCGATCCACTGCTTTTCTCTGAGGGCACACTGAGGAGTGGGGCCCCGAGCTCTCAGCTCCTCCAGGGCTAGAAGTTGGGAGGCCGCCATTTTCATTCTCATCCTCTAAAGCTAGAATGCTGAAGGACAGTCAGCTGGACTGTTGAGCTGAACACCTACATGTGCTCTCCCTGGAGTAGCATTACAGGATAGCTGCACTTCTCTCTTGGTGCCTTAAGGCTCCAAAAACCAATGTTCCCAGTGAACAGAGTGGAAACTGCAGTCTCAGAAACCCTGTAGCATCACCTCGGCTGTAGTGCATTGGATGAAGCAGCTTTAAGCTCACTGAACCTCAAGGGAAAGAGACAGAGACCCCTACCTCTCAATGGAAGGTGCATCAAAGAATTTACAACCATGTTTTAAAACTGCCACAATCCCATTATTTTATTTTTATTATTTTTTTAATTTAAATTCAATTAGCCAACTGAGAGTACATCATTAGTTTCAGGTGTAGTGTTCAATAAATTATCAGTTGCGTATAACACTCAGTGTATCACATCACGTGCCCTCCTTAATGCCCATCACCCAATTACTCCATGCTCCCACTCACCTCCCCTCCAGCAACCCTCAGTTTGTTTCCTATAGTTGAGTCTCTCATGGGTTTTCTCCCTCTCTGATGACTTTCCATTCTGTTTTCCCTCCCTTCGCCTATGGTTCTCATCATTTTAAATATTCTGATCAAGGGGCACCTGGGTGGCTCAGTTGGTTGAGTGTCCTACTCTTGCTTTCAGCTCAGGTCATGATCTCGGGGTTGTTGGATGGAGACCCGCATTGGGCTCCTTGCTCAGCTTGCTCATACTTTTAACTCAGACCACACTTCATGAAAGTGGATGTCATTTAATATTTTATTATAAAAGCCCTTCATGAATTTTCTTTGTGTGGTAATGTGCTAGACCACAGATTGTTACTGAATTCTTCCTCTTCTTCAGTGGTAGAAATACTTTGTTTTTCTGCTGATAATGTCTACAGTAAGACCATTGCAGCTTCACTCCCTGGAGTCAGGAAACTGAAGATGCTGTGACCTGAGAGAACAGTAACTTCTAAGCAGTGTTTGGTACTAAACCAACTATCGTAGTTATTGCAAAACCATTTATGATTAAGGCAATTTTATATATTATTACACTAAGGATCTTATCATCTGAATACATTTCCAATTTCTTCATGCCTTTTCTGATTTTCAGTTCCATAGGTCCCCAAAGCTTTTACATCATTTATAAAATATATTTTAGATATAGTGAAGTGAAAAGAGCTTCTGTTATCACTTCGTAGCCTTTGGTGTCACTGGAGCATACTCGGTGTGTTAAAACGCTGTCAGAGGGAAGTGAGTAATGAAATATTTTACAGGGAAGGGTGGCCAAATGGCTTTATTTTGTGATAGGTGAGACAGAAATGGTGGGGACTGCCGTAAAACTTTAAAAAAATGTTTGCATTAGTCTGGTGATGCTAGGCTCCTTAATTATCGTCTCTGTTCCTTCAGGGAATGCCATCAGGGAACAGCGTTTTGTCCTACAGAGTTCTCCTGACTTCAATGTTCCTTAGGTTAATTAATTTATCCAACCTGGATTCTCAGTTTCCTTTATAGTGGCTTCGTAGACATATATAGATTACCAGAAGAGTAATCCTTTTTGAAGCTAAAAAGCTTGAGAGAAGTTTTTTTGGTTTTTGTTTTTAAAATCATTATTAGTGTTTTCTAACCATTAGTGGGTTTTGTTATTTTTTTCTAAGCCAGACCACAGAGCATATAGTAAAAGAGAAATTACCTTGAAGTGTTCACCTGCAAGCTTACTAAAAACTGCTTTGATGGTTGAACTGAGTTCAACACTAAAATGGATCATTACAATAAAATGCTTCTTGGCTTCTTCCAGAACTTAGCGCTAAAATTTTCTTCCAAATAAATCACATGCTAAGAAGGCAAAATTTTAATACCTGGATAGCTGTGGGTAGGGTGCCTAGCTGCTGATGTCCCTAGATCATTTTGCTTAATGTTGGTTGAGACTGTCTTCATCCCATGAAGTCAATGTCAGATGGTGGACGATAAGGTCTTTCTTTTCTCAGAATATACCAGAGATTCTCAAAATGTGGCCCATCAGATGCCCGCGGGGGCCCAAGATCTTTTCAGTGTGTTTACCAGGTCAAAGCTATTTTCACTGTAATGCTAAGATGTTATGTGCACTTTTACTATGTTGACATTTGCAACTGATTGTGCAAAGGTGATGGTGCTTAAAACTGCTGGCACCCAAATCAAGGCAGATCAAGGCAACGGCACCAAACTGACCTACTAGTCATTAGATTTCTTCACTGCCAGGTACTTTCTGCCCCTGATGAAGCAGTAAAAATTAGTGCTTTTATTAAATCTTCATCCCTTAAGTAAATTTCCTCTTAACGTTTTCTGTGATGGAATGGGATGTCCACATGAAGCATTTCTACTGCATAGCAAAGTAAGACGGTTCTCTTAAAGAAAAGCACTTGTGTGATCTCTTGGGTTACAACTAAACTAGCTGCTTTTGGGGGGAATATCTTTTTTTTACTTAAAAGAATGACAGACAACTGTTTTATAGATCTGAGTATTTAGAAGACATTTTCTTGAAAATTAAGTGAGCCATCACTTCAAGGAAAATAACAAAATGGTATTTGTTGCCCACCGTAAAAATTGCTTTCAAATGAAAATCAGAATTTTGGAAAATTTATATCTGCACTGTGAGCTTCCTGATACATACATCTTTTCTGATGATATAGATTGCATATTAATGAATACGATTGCTGATATCATATAATGAAATGGGTCATCATTTCGAGTATTTGCATAACCCAGTAAACCAATAATTTACAAATGACCAATGCATGATGTAACAAAATCATGCATTGATAACAGATCTATTGAAAGTATAAAATAGAGCAAATATTTCAATGTAACAGGACACTGATAGTTCATTTGATGAAGTTTCAGAGTTCAAATTGCAACTGACCTTTAAGAAATGACCACTTTTCCAGTCTTGGTATATCAAAGAAGAATACCCACAATTATCTTGAAGAGTCAATAAAATACTCCTCCCTTTCCCAACTACATATCTGTATAAGTATGTATTGGAAAAGGGGTGTATTATTGCTACTTTTAAATGAATTAATAAATATTTTAATTTCCTTGTTTAAATTTCTAATATTACAAATATTGACATATGAGACACAAAAATTAATGCTCCTTAGATTCTCAATAATTTTTAAGAGCCTACAGGAGACTGAGAGCAGAAAGCTTGAGAACTGCTAATATAGATTAATCTGCTTTGCAACCAGATGCCCAGGGGCATATATGTAGAAAGTGAAAACTATCAGTACGTAAAAATTTCCCACCCGGCATGCAATTTAGTTACTATCATAAATAGCCCTTGGCAGAGTATTCCAGACCTTGTCTTTTGGGCTCTTCCATTCACTGAACGGTCACCATATGGAATTCTCAACCTCTGGCCTGAGTAGGTGTGATGTTTTCTTAAAGAGTTAATCTTCATATGTATTGGTGAAGTGTTTAAAGGGAACATAAGCATGGATTTTGAAGGAATGGAGAAAGAATGGAGACAATTCATATCTCTCTCTCTCTCTCACTCACTCACACACACACACACACACACACACACACACACATATACCTCCAGTCTTAGTTGGAAAGAGGAAACGATTAATGTTTGTATCTTATATTAAGAGCTGCAATTACACTTTGTACCTAACGAACAGCCAATGTTTCAGTTATTGACCAGTTGAGTGTTACGTATCTGACAGTTATGTCTTTTTCATAGATTTTTGTTTTTTGTACTTTGCATTGACTTTCCTTTTCTCATGTCTGACTGTGAAAGGAATTATAAACTATACTAACATTATGATGGATAAACATTTTTGCTTGAAAAGTTTGGTTATTTGCCTTGATAACAGTAATTTTGGTTTTCAGTAAAGTCAATGAGGTATTATGTACTTTTCCCCAAGGAAGATTGCTTCTATCCCATGATACTTCAGTAAATCATGCCACTTACAGCTCTAGAGGACAGGCAAACACTGCAGAGAGCTGAGTCTTTGTTTAAGCAGATAATACAGGTGTGACCATGGTTGAGGACTAAAAGAATAGACTCTCTTGAAATTAAAGCATGCACCAGTGTTCCTCATTTCTGTTTCTGAAATATCTAAACATTGTCAAAGCGCTGATTTGACTTGTTCTTTTGAGAGCAAGTGACATAGGAAATAAATATTTCTGAGTTGTGCTAGAGACGAAGAGAAGCAGCACAGGGTAGAGAAAAAAGTGAATGCCTTCTACTCAGTTTACCACGATCCTGGCTTCCTGCATGACTTTGGGTCAGATATGATACACTATTTTATTTTTTTTTAGTTTCAGAGGTAGAATTTAGTGATTAATCAGTTGCATAGAATACCCAAGTGCCCTCCTTATCTTCATTTTTCTCACCTATAAAGTAGGCATGGGTCAACATTTTTGGATGCTTTCCAAAGTCCATTCTATCCACCAAATTCTATAAAACTAAACTGCTGTGTTTCTTCTTTTTTATACAATCTAGTTTTCATGGCATGTGCATAGTTGAAGGTTGTATGGAGAGTTAAGTGTCGAGAAGTTCTCCTTTCTCTGAGTCAACACATCACTGGAGGTGTTGGGTTGAATATAGAAAGTAATATTCTTATATTGATATCCAATTCAGCCAAATTAGATACCATAATGATAGAAACTCTCACAGTAGTTAAATTAACTGAGGAAAGTGTTTTGCAAATGAGCTTTTTGTCATTTTTCTATTCTCCCTCTGCAGTCTGAGGTCCTGTCTATAAATGTCTTTGAAACTTAAGGCAAATGTATTAACCAAAAATTTGAAATAAAGAAAAAGCAGATGAAATTCTGCACTTTGCATAATTTTCCTTCAACTGTCATAGAGGTAACAAAGGCTGAGCATTTGTAAAGTAAGAACTTGCTGACTTTTTTTAAAAAGATTTATTATTTTAGAGAAAGAGACAGAGACAGAGCACACAAGTGGGGGTAGTGGCAGAGGGAGAGAATCTCCAAAAGACTCCCCACTGAGCACAGAGCCTAACCTGAGGCTCGATCTCATGACCCTGAGATCATGACCCTGAGATCATGACCTAAGCTGAAACCAAGAGTTGGACACTTAACCAACTGAGCCACCCAGGCACCCCAAATCTTGCTGACTTAAAAAACACCTTGCAGATTCATTTACTTTATAGATTATGTTGATGACTTACCCCAGAAAACTGGCATGATTTCACAAGACAGGCTGCTTTTCCTCCCAAGCCTCACTTGCAATATTCTACCTACCTCTAGCCTGGCAGCCCCAGAGTGCTAGCAGCAGCTCTCCCAGGTTTGTGGGGCTGAGACCGCACTGTGTTTATTGGACGTATGGTTTTTCTCTTCCTTTTGGGCCAATACTTGGTAACTTAGTCTTGCCACTGAATCCTAGGTCTGGATAGGTCTGTCTATGAAGATTTCATTGGCCTTGCAAAAAGTTGAAGAAGTCTGAATGGAATCCATCTCTCTCTCTAGCCATCCTGTTGTTCTGATTCAGATGCACTTCCTCCAGACATCACTTGCATGTTTCTACACATGCCTGCACTGAGGGTACATTCATATTTCCAGGGAAAGGAAAAAAAAAATTTGAGTTTGACCTCTATGTTTCTTCAAATGAGACCTTTTAAAGTATGGATGCTGAATGATAATGAAGTGTCAGTGTAGGTTCATCAATTGCAACAAATGTACCACTCTGGTGGGGGGTGTTGATAAAGGGGGAGGCTGTGCACGTGTGGGGTAGAGGTTCTATGGGAAATCTCGGTTCCTTCCACTCAATTTTGCTGTAGACTCAAAATTGCACTAAAAGGGGTGCCTGCGTGTCTCAGTCAGTTGAGTGTCTGCCTTCAGCTCGGGTCATGATCCTAGAGTCCTGGGATCGAGCCTCATGTCAGGCTTCCTGCTGGGTGGGGAGCCTGTTCTCCCTCTCCCTCTGCTGCTCCCCCTGCTTGTGCTCTCTCTCTGTGTCTTTCTCTCACTCTCTGTCAAATAAATAAATAAAACCTTTAAGAAAAAAAAATTGTACTGAAAAACCTTAAGTATATTTTTGAAAAACCAAGATCTTATATGTTGTTTCCACCACTGCCACTACCCACCACTTCTGATGACTCTGAAACATACAAAGGAGATGAGTTCTACTTGCACATAATCGGCTCTTGTGAAACAGCAAAGCAAGCGAATATCCTTATAGAAATGACAAAAACCTTTATGCCAGAGCATCTTGCCTCCACAGGGCATTCAATTAATTATGAGCTGGGAGCAAATAATACTTTTTATAGTATCTTGACATTTATTGGATGCATTGTTTTATAAATAACATTATTCACTCAGTCTCTCCGTTCTGCCTTTATTGCATGGTGATCTTGTAATTGTAAATGAGAAATGTTCACATTAAGAACTTGGCAGATTTACAACTGAGTTTTATAAAGATTTTTAGGTTGTCATTTGATAATAAAAAATGACATCTTTAATTTTCTCTCATTCTTTGGTTTACCCTTCTTCATTCTTCTTGTTCATGGTATTTTAAATTTTGTGTGAGATCCTAGGTGGACAAGAAAGAATTTTAGTAGAACATATGTAAATATATATTTAGAAGAACTTAGTAAAACAACAATATAATAAACATTTTTGTATTATGTGCCCCTCCCCATTGCTTATTCCCCTTCTCAAACTCCGTGGTTTAGAATTAATTATTCTCTTTCTTGTCTTTACGGTTTTTCCATGTCTCTGTACCCCTAAACAACACTTGTTAACGCTTGAACAACATATACTTGAGCTGTACAGGTCCACTCAGATGAGGATTTTTTGAACAAATACAGTACAGTATGATAAATGTATTTTACCTTATGATTTTCTTAATAACATTTTCTTTTTTCTAGCTTTATTGTAAGAACACAATATATAATACATATATATAAACATATAAAATATGCACTAATCACCTGCTTATGTTATTGCTAAGGTTCCTGGTCAACAATAGGGTATTAATTATTAAGTTTTGGAGGAGTCAAAAGTCATATGAGCATTTTTGACTGCACAGGTCAGTGCCCCTAATCCTTGCATTGTTCAAGGGTCAACTGTAGTTTATTTTTGCATTTTTAAAATATTTATAGAAGGAACCATACTGTAAGTCTTCTTTGGAGACTTGCTTTTCTCATCAACAGCATCCCCCATGTAGTTATGTGATTCGTCTAGCCAAAATTCATTAAAGTACACTTCTATATGAATGTATACAACAAATGTATGGCTATACCACTTTTATCTATAACTCTAGTACTAAACATTTTGGTTTCCTGAGTCTTTGCTATCACAGAGAGTGCTGTCAGTAACAAGATCTAACATATTGGATGCTCAAGACTTTTTTCAGAAATATTCCTAGAAGTGGCATTTCAGGGCCCAAGGACTGCGTTTCTTCAACATTACTTGGCAAACCAAAATATTTCCCAAAGTGCCTGTACCAATATATATTGTATCAGCAGAGATATGTACAAATGGTGTCAACTACTGTCATAATTTAAAGTATCACCAGTTTGGTGAGTGCAAACTGGTGTCTCACTGTGGCTTTATTTTTTTCCTGACTTCTAATAATACTAAAAATATTTTTATATGTTTATTATTGGCCACTTCACTTGCTATTAAACATGTAGTGCCCATTTTTCTATTGGACTGTTAAAATTTTAACAAGAATTTTTATTGCATGAAATGCGCAATTTGTATAGTTTGATCTATTTTTACAATGCATACCCCTCTATTACTCACATTACTATCAGTATAGAAAATATTTTAACCCTAAAAGTGGCCTGTCTTCTTTCTCAGTGGACCCTCCTTCCATTCCAGAAGATCCCATCCATGATCTAACTTCTATCACCATAGATTAATGTTACTTATTAGAGAAGTTCAAGTAAGTGGAATCATCACAGGATGCATAGTTTTTTATGTTTGGCTTTTTTCACTCAGCAAAATTGTTTTGAGATTCATTAAAATTGTTGCATCTCTTAGAGAACCATTCTTTTTTATTACTAAGTTGTCTGTTGATCTGTATTCCTGTTGATGGACATCTGGACTGCTTTCAGTCTTAGCTATTATGAATAAAGTTGCTAGGAAGATGCTTGTACAACTTTTGATAGGTACAAGTGTTTTAATATATCCTCTTCTGTTAATTCTAATAGCTGGGTCACTTCTGGGCTGGTTTCCATTGATTAGTCTCCTGATGAACTGTGTTTTCTTGCCTCTTTGCATATCTGGTAATCTTGATTGGATGCCAGGCATTATGAATGTTACCTTGTTGTTTGATGGAAATTTTTGTATTTCTGTTGCTTTTCTTGAGCTTTGTTCTGCTATATAGCTAAGTTACTTGAAATAGTTTTCTCCTTTTGGGTCTTACGTTTACGAGTTGTCAGACAAATCTGGAACAGTGCCTACTCTAGGCTGATTTTTCCTTTCCACCAAGATAAGATCTTTCTGAGTACTTTAACCCAGGCCCCTTGAATTATGAGTTTTTCCAGTCTGGCTGGCAGAAACAGACATAGTTCCCAGGCCTGCATGAGGACCAGTCACTGTTCCCGCTACTTCTTTTGGTGGTTCTTTCCCAAACCTTAGGAAGTTTCCACACAGGCTGCTGGATGCTCCAGGCAGCCCTCTGTGGATTTCCAGACTTCTCTCTGTGTGCAGCTCCCTCTTCTCTGGCACTCTGCTCTATGAACTGTTGGTCTCCCTGGACTCTCAGCTCCATCTCCTCAACTCGGGGTGTGCCTCAGTTTCCACTCCCTGCTCCACAGCCTAGAAACTCTCAGGCAGTTAGCTGGAGTACTTACAGGGCTCATCTGTTCTGTTTCCCACCTCTCAGACATCGATGCCTTCTGTGGCCTGAGGTCTAGCATCTTGAAAACACTGTATTTTGTCTTTTGGGGGATTGTTTCAGTTGAAAGATAAACCTGGTCCCAGTTATTCCACTTTGACCAGATAGTACCAATATTCTGAATTGTATTTTTGTCTGTCATTCTGGGAGGATTTTACCCTCTAGGGTAAGGGGTCATTGTTCAATTCAGGATATATGAGAAATGTTCCTTTCTTTAAAAAGTGGGAGAAGTGGCTAAAGGGAGGCAGGGTGGGAAAAGGAAAAGACTGCTATCTGGATGGCACCCTTCATCAAGCTAGTCAAGGGTGAGGAACATTTCCAGGGGTTCTCCATACTCCCTGACTGTGTGAATCAGGAAGGTATTCCATCCTGCTCAGCATCTGCCAGCATGACTTTTCGTTTTGTCTCTATTGAGGTTTGGGGGCTTGGAGAGGGTGCATTGGCTCACAAGAGGAAATAAGGTTGCAAGAGGAATAATCTCATTCTAGCTGGGCACATGTTGGGAGTCAGACTTTTTCTTGAGGTGTTAGCCTGTCTGAATACCTGAATGTCGAAATGAGGTTCTTCGTATAAAAGCAGCTTCCACCCCCCACAATAGCACTGGTTCCATCTGACGTAAGATGAACAGTCTGAAACAAGTGGGCTGGTTAATGAGGGGGTTCTCTTTTACGTAGATTTGTCTGAGGGGCAGTCCATGTCCTGTTGGAGAGGAGTGAGCTCCCATGGAAAGCCTTCCAGACCTGCGGTGGCTGAAACAGGGCTGCTGTGTAAAGTGGCGCTGAGAGCGTTTTTGCCAGAGCTCACACATAATTCCTGCAGCTCAGGGAAGTCCCGCCTCCGGGTCCCAAGTCCCTGGATAGCTCCCATGTCTGATCCGACTCTTTGATCCTCTTCACTTCATGTATAGCAATGTTAGAAGTATAGTGCCACTTGCGGTTCACAGCTTGAGTTAAACGATGACACTAAGATCCTAGGGCAACGCACTTAAATTTTTGGTATTGGAACGTGAAAGGTAATGCAGAGCAGTTTCAGTAAGGTGGAGAGAAAAGCAGAGCATGGTGATAATGCAGCCTTTGCAACTCACAGAAACTTGTTTTTCCTTAATAAATCCTTTATAATCTCTCTTCTCCATCATGGCATAAAACTAGTACCTTCCTTAATGTGTAAAATATTTACATTTAGTATTTCTTAATCGGAAAATAATCTTCTAAGGGTTCAGGCGGGTGTTGCCAAGGACGTCTGAGGTCCAGGTGTGGGGCGCGCACGGGGCGTCCGCTGCCTGTTGTTTGTCCGGCGTGTGGTTGCTGTTGCTGAGACGTCCCTGAAACAGGCGTGTGGCTCCCGCAGCTGCCGATGAAGAGCAGCCCGCAGGCTAATTGGCATGCAGCGGGGAGCCAGAGCGGCCAGATGACTTACAAGGAGCCGCTGTGTCCGCACAGG
>NC_048233.1:27473792-27501489 GCF_002007445.2 Ailuropoda melanoleuca
TTTTTTAAAAAAAAAAAAAAAAAAAAAAGAAGAGGAAGAAAAGAGAGAAATCTGGCAGGGCCCAGATTTTCGACAGATTACTGAGCTTCTGAAATTTAAGCAGAAGTAAATAAGATGGTTATTTGAAAAGTAATACACAAGTCGATGAGTTAAAAATAAATATTTCAGTTAATGATTTCAGTTGGTTCTACTAGCACCTCGCTTCCATATGTAATTACTTTTGGAGTCATTCCAAATGGCTTTCTTTCTGCTTAAAAAAATTGCAGTGTTATGCCAGCTTTTCAAGTAGTTTATAAACAGTTTATTAGCAATATTGATTTGAGTTCAAATAAACAAGAAGGTAGGAGATGTCCATCAGTTTCCGTTTAGGATGAACATATTTTAATAGGGTACCATTTGGGGTAAATAATCATGACCAGATAGTATTAAGGAAGTCCCTTTTGTTCTATTTTCTTCCTTTTTTTGGTAACCTATTTGGGTTGCAGAGCAGCTGTTTAAAAACTCACAATGCATATATTTTGTTTTAATTACCTATCTAAATAACTCTACCAACATTGTAACTTTTTAGAAAACATTACTCTTTATATTTTTAGTTTTTTCAATGAGACAGTGTAAATTTACAATGAAAAAGGAAACTGAGAACAGAACACGTGGCAAAGCCGAAAAGAGAGCTTATAATCAAAATGAATAATGTTGTACACAGCTGCAAATAGTTCATGGTTTAAGCCGTAGCTAGATATAAAATAAGGAAATTCTGCTTTCCCTTTCCCCTAATTTTTAAAAAACTGTTTATTATGGAAAATGTCCAGTCTGTACAGAAGTAGAGAGAACAGCCTAATGAACCCCATCTAACCAGTAGCCAGCTTCAGTAGTCATCAGCCCATGTCCAACCTTGTTTCATCTGTATTCCACCATCCCACCTATTCCCACAGGACTATTTTGAAGCAAATACCAGATATCATATCATTCTTTTTTATTGAAATATAGTTGACATACCTTGTTACATTAGCCTCAGGTGATTTGACAAGTCCATACGTTGTGTTATGCTCACAAGTGGAGCTACCATCTGTCACCATTCAACCCTATTATAATACCGTTGAGTGTATTACCGATGGTGTACCCTTCACTCCCATGACTCACCCATTCCATAACCGGAAGACTATATCTCTTACTCCCTTTCACCCATTTTGCCCATCCTCCCACTCCTGTCTGGTAACCACCAGTTTATTCTCATCATATCATTTTAAAAGTGTACATGTTAATATGAATTTCTAAAAAACAAGAAGTCTTTTTAAAAACTACATGACTATTACTTTAAAAAATTAATATCATCATATATCCAAACAATGTCTAATATGCTCTGATAATTATCTTGTAAATGTTTTTTAATAGTTGCTCTGTTCAAATTATGAACTAAACAGTATCAACACCTTTAACTTGCTTGAGAAGTCATTTTAAGGCATTTAAAATCCATAGTTTCTCTTTCGTCCTTTCATTTTTCTTTGCAATGTATCCATTGATGTAAATGGGTCATTTACTCTACAGTTTCCCACATTCTGGATTTTGCTGATTGTATTTCCAGATTATCAGTTGACTTGTACTTTTGTTTCCTATATTTGTTATAAACTGGTAGCTAGAACTGGTAGCTAGACCCGGAGGTTTGATCAGATCAGCCTCCGATAGCTTTTTTGGCATGAATACTTCATCGATGTTTTTTTGTACTTCCACCAGGAGAATGTCTGGTTTTCTGCTGTGTGGCCCTAAAATGAGTTCTGGTGTTGTCAGCCTGATCCATTCCCATCAGCTTTGACCTAGTATTTTAGCAGTCATCGCTAATCATTGCTCTAGATCCATTACATCAAGTGGAGGACATTGTAACTTTTTAAAATACATTTTTAAGAGCCAGAGTGAGGGTGTGATGTATGACAAAGCTGTGCCACCTTCCTGCCAAGTTTGATCATCACAAGTCTTCACTAAATTGGTAAGCACAGAGGCCTGGCCGGGACACTGTACAAAAGCAGTCCTCACTATCAGAAAAAGCAAGTATAACCCAGGCCAGGCCCAGGCCCAAAAAACAAAAAGCACCAGTCAAACCTTCAGCATTTGCTGCACTATGTGTACTTTAACATGTCACAAATAACATTTGTAAAGGCAAGAATGGAAAAACACCACGGAAATATGTCCATCCTCACTTCCACTTTTTTCAGCCCTTTGGGGCTTGAGAGTAAGGGATATGAACGATCTCTCTCTCCTTGAACCTCAACCTGTTATTGACAATTTTCCACTGCCAAAGGAGGGAAAACAGGAAATGGGTGGAGATCAATGGGGAGGAGTTTGGAAGAGTGTTCCAGACCAATAGCTACTGATACATTCTTTCTATTAACCCAGCTGGATAGAATACTCTATCCTGCTACAATTATCATTAATACCTTACTTCTTCACTTTTATTTAAACTACATATTATAAAGCTACAGAGTAAGATATAAGAGAAATAAAACAGCAATTAAAATAAATACAGGTGTATTATCTTCCCTTTCCCTAAACCCCACCCTTCGGGGGCCAGTATAGAACATTTTCTTTTGTACATCTTTACAGTTACTGAAAACAAGCTCTGTATGTTTAAGAGGTAAACTGAATTAGACACTGTTCCAACTTGCAAAATATTTCAGGCCACTTCAACATCAGGTTGGAGGATTAGCCCAGGTAAATGATGCAGAACAGACGTTGTGAATTTGCCAAAGTTTTGTCCAAAGTTGAAGAAAAAGAGTCAAGATTTAAAATTCATGTTTTTGTTATACTGTGGAAATAATTACAAGGTGAACATTAGAGATTGATTCTAGTTTTCTATTTTTCACAGCCTAAGAAATTTTGGCTTGAGTGATAGTTTATTATTTGCCAGAAAAAAAAATCTCAGTTTGAAAGTCAGAGGAATGTGGTCCATATTACTTGTGAGAATAGGAATGCTATAGATATGTCGATTTGGGCCTCTCCATCATCTCTACTCATTTCTACTCACACCCTATATTCACTAGGGCTGGATTTAATCTTACATGATGTTGAGATCAATTCAGAAATTTAGTATTGAACTAAATCCTTTGTCAGTAACGATCTTTAAATGATTTTTAAATGAACTCATTTGCTCTCAACATTGTGATTAGGATAATCACTCCATTGGAATGTTATGTACAGTAGAGATAAAGGTATTTAAGTAGTGAAGGCTGATTATTCTATTTTCTTCTATGAATAGTTAATGTTTATACCCCAGGAGGACCATAGGCTAAAAAGGCACTTGGGTTTTCCTTTATGACTCTTGCAAATTCAGGCTGAAATAGGCATGTTGGTTTGCAATAAATATAGACATAAATCAGGAAAATAGCCAGTCTAATTTTGATTGTTTAAGAGAATGAATACCAGTGGATCTATTTTTTTATAGTTCTCTATTTCCAATGTCTTCTAATGTGGTTTCCCTGAATAACAAGAAGAAACATCACTGAATTTTATTTTTGAGTACTTTATTTGGTGCTGGGTTTTCATTACACTTTCACAGGATGTCTTGAGGTTTGGGATTATTTTTATCATTATTTTACATTCATGTTGCATACTTATAAATGGAGAACCTTGGGTGAAGTTGAGCGTGCAAGAAACCTGACTTGCCTAATAATGACCACAAGCTGTCCTTTGTGCATGGATGTGAAAAAGTGGAATCCCCCTCAACAGAGTCATTTGAAGGCCCTTTCTTTTCCTAGTAGAGGTGATCATCTGTTTCAATATATCCATGTATCCATCAATCATTTCCTACACCAATGCCCGCATAACTACCACAAATAATAGGCTACAGCTCTAGGATCTGGAAAACAAGCCAAATTCTCAGGCCCATGTGGGGGCAAATCTGTAGCCTGACCAATGGAGGTGATCACCAGTGACAACTTGGTGAAAGTGGTGAGGAGGGATGGAGTGGGGCTAATGCATCTCCTTACTTTGAGAGGCAGCCGCATTCATCTGAGGGATGAGGGGCTGTTCTCAGCCTTTTTCTTAGCCTCTGTGTTCATATCCCAGCCACCCCACACCGCCCCATCAACCTACTCACCAAAAGAGCACACAGATATCTGCAAGAAAAACAGATCGTCAAACAAACCTCTCATACACAGCAGGCAGCTTTTTCAAGCCCTGCAAGGGAGACCATCTCCAGCATCTGTCTAGAGACAAGATGGAGACTTACATCATCTTTGCGGTAGCCGATTGGCTGGAAGCAAGTTCCGCTCCCGCCAACTCAGGGGGGAGGGGACTGCACAAAGACATGAACAACAGGAGGCAAGAATCGTGGAGCCACCTCACAGCCTGCCTACCACACTACTGTGAAATGGTTATTTTCTCATTATTTCTCATCTAATTCCAAAAAGATGGGGAGTAGATTATGGCTATACAGTGCAGCAGACCGCTGCACTGACGGAGGTACATACAGTAAACTGAACAGTACACTGGAAGGCATTTTGCATCAGGCTGAGCCATATTTAAGGTCAAGTGATTATTGTGGCATACATCACTTTGGAATATGTCTGTCAATTCCAAAAAAAGCAATCATGAAATTTGAGGGAATAAGCATCCTGTTTTAATATACCAAATGGAATATAAAGTTGAACTTTGAGAATGACTATTGCATTGAGTAGTGAATGGCTCTGTGCCAATGCCAATGATTTTTTTTTCTTCTAGACCACCTTTCACTTTTCATTTCCTACTCTTCCCCCATCACCATGCTCTCCATTCCCTTCCCGACCTCATTACATGAAAGTTCCTCATGCTGGCCATTTACAGCCCGTGCTGGCATGTTCTGCATTGGGACCACTGCAATCACTGATAAAAGATGTGCTGACCACATCACCATTGTCTGTCCATTCTCCACCACCACTACCCTGGCATGGCCATTGTTACTCTGTGTGCAGCCCAGGCCTCAGTGAGACCCCTGTTTCAGGCTTGGTCAGCCCAAGAAATCAAGGCTTTTCTCACTACTCTTAGCTGCCTCCTCCATCTACCTACCACCTATTTATCTAGCGTGGTCACTTGATGCTGCTTAGGTCAGTTTTCTAGTTCAGCATCTATGATCAACTTTGGTACTTTGACCATGCTCCAAAGCTGAAATGTTTGTTTATATTATTTTAATAGCATTTGAAAATGAACTTCCTGATTTGTTTGACATAGTGTTAGAAATTATAGAATTAGGGGCGCCTGGGTGGCACAGTGGTTTAAAGCGTCTGCCTTCGGCTCAGGGCGTGATCCCGGCGTTATGGGATCGAGCCCCACATCAGGCTCCTCCTGTGATGATTGAAACAACCCAATAGTCTCCACTGGGTGAAGATTTCCTCCAGGCTTTCACTGTGACATCTCCAGGGAGGGACTCTCAGAGCCCAGTTAGCGCTAATTACTCGGGGGGGGGGGGCGGGCCTGTGACTTCTGCTTCAGCTCCTTTAGAAGTCGGAACAAATGGGATTTAGACAGAAGAGAAACTGGGAGGGGGAGTTTTTCAGGTGAGGGTGAGGTATCAGGTAGGAGGTGAGTAGGTCAGAAATCCAATCTGAATGCCTGCAAGCCAGGAGGAGCCAGACCATCCCTTACACTGTGCTGGGTAGAGCTCAACTGCAGAGCTTGGGAAAGTGTCACCTAACTTTTCTACAAGCGCTCCCTGCATCAGAAGGCTTGTAGATACATTCATCATCACCTTCCCTTCCACCAATGGCCCATTACAGTTCTCTGCAGAGTGATTCATTGTTAGGGTGAAAATCCTAGGGAACTGCATTCACACACACACAAATCTGCTCTCTGGCTCCAGTCAGAACTCCCCAGCCCCAGGAGACACATATTTTCCCTCCTATTCTTAGTCATTTTGTTAAAAGTGATTTATCTGATCATATACTACATATGTTATCCCAGTGTTTCCGCTGCTGTCCTGGACTTCAGGGCTGTTGAACAGTTTTTCCCTCAAATCTTTAGAGTGTTCCTATTTAGCCCTAAATAGGCTGCCTAAAGTGCCTACAATAGTAAGGCAAATGTGATGGATACCACCTCCTAGGGGAAAAAATGCTACTGTGTACTTAGTCAAATTTAAAAAATAAATATATAAATGTATATGTGTACATGTGTATGTATATGTGTACATATATATTTATTTTTTAAATTTGACTAAAATGATATTGCCTAGTATATTTACATAAATCAATTACACTGGATCAGTAAAAATTTTAAAAAGAAACAAAAACCAGAAAAGAGAAGAGAGAATAGGGACTTAAGTAGTATTGATAAATACCTGGCTATTGCCTTCAAAAAATGTAGTTCCAGGAAAGAGTAGAAATTAAGAGGAGTAAATTTGTCGCCCGGCCAAGCAACCTCATTTCCTGTGAGCCCTCATGTGGGAGCATCTTGCAGTGGTGAATGGAATTCTAGTGTTTAAAGATTTGCATTTTTCATAGAATGTGACATCCTTACACTAATCTTACTTTATCTAGTACTCAATTGAAGAAATAGCCATCTGACCCAGTTTTGAAAAAGAGGGTTTGGCTTCTTGAAATACGGTATGACGTTCTCACAAAGGGAACCTTTCTAAAGGATTTTCAAGGGTAATCTTGACTGTGCATAATTTTTGCTTCATACGCTGATTTTAGAACCTCACCCCCATGTGACTCTCAAAACGGCATTCCCAGTAGAGCCACAAAGATGATTCTTCTTTGTTGGAGATTAAAACTTAAGATATATTTAATGAGTGGGCTCACTGCTGTTGCAGTAGAGGAAATAGATGGACATTGCACTAAGTTCTCTAAGGGAATAATGATTCCTTACCATGAAAATGGCGACCTGCTGCCCTCATCACCACGGAGAATGGAAGAGCAGGAAATGGGCTTACAGTATTACAAAAAGGATGTTATTTCGGATGCAGAAAGATTTTCCAGATACTGAGATGGTTTCTTGAAAGAGGTTTTATGTGGAAACCTCTTCTTATGTGGAAACCGATCTTTTTAACTTCATTCTGACTGGGGTAATTTATTACCAGCATTTCTCAAAGTGTGTTCTAGCACATTTTGAGGGTTTCCTCAAAATAAGGATTCTGTCATTAAATACATTCCAGGTCATTTGAGAGGTATGGATTTAGACACATGAGAGTGGGTAGATAAATTGTAGACTTGTAATGACCCCCTCAGAGCACTATCTAAAATTTTTCTAGCTTACCGTATCCCTACCTTCAAGAATGACAAATCTTCACAGTTTTCCTTTAGCAACACCACCTATGGAAGGATTCTTTTGGAACATTTTGTTTTATAGAGAGTTTCTAACTAGTCAACAGTAAGAGTAAGAGATCTTTGAAGGAAAGTCATCTGTTTACCTCATTGACTATTGATTAAAAAGAGGCACAACAGTGGGGCGCCTGGGTCGCTCAGTTGCTCAAGCATCGGGCTCGTGATTTTGGCTCAGGTCATGATCTCAGGGTCATGAGAACGAGCCCCATATCAGGCTCCTTGCTCAATGGGGAGTCTGCTTGAGGATTCTCTCTCCCTCTCCCTTGCACGTTCACTCACACGTTCTCTCTCTGAGGCAGGCAATTCACTTTAAACTGCATGAGTGTCAACATTGTGTTGCCTGTGGGTGAGGTAAACTTTACTGTACATTCTAGGGGTAGTTGATATTTAAAGCACTCTTTTCAGGAGTCAGTTCTCTTGAGGGGCTTCTGCATGTTCTTCCAATATTGTCAAAATTCATACCAAAGTTTTGTTGAGCATGAGGGGTATTAGAAAGTAATTTTATACTGGTGAAGTAAGTGCTGACCAAGATAGGTGGTTAGCTAAGAAGATAGTACAGGAACCATCACCCTTGAATGAAAAAGATCTAAGACGGGCCAGCCTGGCAGCCTTATGGAGCTAGAACCAGGCTTTGTTTGGCCCCATGTCTCCACACTTCACAAAGTCTCTGAGCCCAACCTCACTAGGAGGTAGGCTGCTTTACCTTGGAGTATTCTTAC
Organism: Ailuropoda melanoleuca; assembly: GCF_002007445.2. Classification (NCBI taxonomy): domain Eukaryota; kingdom Metazoa; phylum Chordata; class Mammalia; order Carnivora; family Ursidae; genus Ailuropoda; species Ailuropoda melanoleuca. The sequence continues at coordinate 27,481,795 of NC_048233.1, forward strand.
ATTGTTCTCAGAGGGAGCTTTCCATGCAAGGCTGTATAGGAGATCCCCAAGACTGAGGACTTCCCTGAGCTTACGAGAGCAGATGGTGGAAAACTGTTTTTCTACTTGCTTGCTAATAAATGTTTGTACTTCAGCTGTACTTTTATCCAGACTTGCTGTCAGTGTTACATCCCATCTGGCTCTAAACACCAGGGACCACTAGTGTTTACAAAAGACCTAGTAACCTTTAAGAAGCCAAACTGGCTTACATTACTTTTCAACACCAGGACTCTGGTATTTGGTATTAAAAAGTAACCCAATGAAAGGAATATCTTTGAGTCAGCCTTCCTGGAATCACTAGAAAAATCTAATCATTCAAATCTCTCACAATCACTTTGACATTAGTAACTTTGGTGAACGCTAAGCATCTCTGTATAGATACTATATATAGACAGACATAGGCCCTTATTTTACAAGATCTTTTTTTGGTAGTAATATAATGCCAAATGTTACTGGAAAACAAGTTTTATTCTTGCTTTTAGCCAAAGACATTTGTTTCTACCAACCTGAAGGAATTTTCCAGGAAAGTATGACTCCCCATTAGTGATCATTGGGTTGTCTTTACCACATCTTCAAGCCTCATGTGGATCATTACAGTTTCCTCTTTCTTGGATATACTTTAAAAATCTAGGTTCACACCATTTGAGGAAAAGCAACCCTTTAATGAATGCACCGTCCATGTCTTGATGCATGTGTAAGTGAATGTCTGCTGAGCTGACAGAAATATAAGTATCTGATGCCATTTTCAAATACAGGGCTTCTTTTTTTAGCCATTGCTACATTTTATTAGTCAATTATAGTTGCCCTTTTAAATGATGGAGGTAGGCTGTTGGAATGTATATTTAATTATGGAGGAAGTGAACTATTCTTTCAAGTGAGTTATCTGTGAAAGTAGCTTTTAAACACCCCTTAAGAAGCAAAATAATCTATCATGGCTTTTATCACCATATGTCTCATGAGTAGGAAATTGGGTCTGGTCCAAAGAGATGCAACATATTTTGATTTAGAAGATATTTTGCTTTGCATGCATACAGGATGGATAGCAGGAATCAAATCTATTAATAGGAGTTCCTCCAGAAGCTGTTATGCAAGTAAATCTTTCTCTTCCTTTTAGCTGCTAAAATAGAAGCTTACTGGATTTATTGTTACTTTCATACATCATGAAATAAGCCCAAAATTTCTTGCCATATTTGTTTGATAAAGTATGATGAGCATTTGACTACCTTCAGATGCAGCTCTAGCATATGTGGATCTTCATCAAGTGAGTGAAACTTTGTGGATTGTATTTGGTTTCTTTTCTTTATTGATTTCAGATTCCAGAGCAAAGGCACCATCTACTAGGTGGCAATCAACATAAGCGGCAAAAGAATGAGATATCATGTCTCGTAATTTTATAAATATGCTGATTTTCATCTGCCTTCCCCTTTCTATCATTGGTGCCTCTTGGGGGAAAAAGTTTGGCCTTGGAAAAGCAAGTTTAGAAATGGCTGGGAGAACAGAGTGTACAAGTCTACTTTTGTCTCCCAGCTATTTAGTTTCTTCATTTAAATTATATCAGTGAATTTTAGAGCTTATGAAAGTCATGAAATGAATCACCAGTTTGAGCCAAATAGAGTGTAGGCTGGCAGCCACGCTGTTGGGTTCCTGAAACAACCGTTTTCTGTCCCAGTTCAGCTTTGTCCTGTTGCTCTCAGAAAAAATGAGATAGGTCATCTGTTCACGTCTGCATTTGACACATATATATGGCGTGCGCTCACATCATGGGAGATCTAGCCTAATCCTCTCTGCGGCATGGTGTTGTGGCAGTGTAATCCTAAATCAGGGCCACAGCCAAACACGGAATCATTAGTGAGATATGGCAGAAGTGATTCCGTGTCCCAGAATCAGCTTTTAACTTTTTTTTTTTACCTTAAGACCATCCTAAGATTCTCTTGCCCCACATTGCCACCCGGGTCTATCTGTGTATGTGCCCATGTCCACCTGCATCTGTGTATCTTTCTTTCTTCAGCAGTGCCCCCAGGTTCAGAAAGCTGAGCCAGGAGTTTCCAGGTTACACTCAACCCTGGAGCTGGAATTCATCTGCAGTAATTTATAGCATTGGAAAGACCTGCTGCTCTTCCATTAGCTGCTGGGACAGGTGCATGGCGGTGCCAATGGCAGCTGAAGAACAGTCTGGGTTTAGACTCAGTCACCTTGGAGAGTCTTACAGGAATACAAAAGAAGATACAGTTAACCCTTGTACAATGTAGGCATTTAGGTTGCCTACCCCCCTCACAGTCAAAACTCCATGTATAATTTTTGATGCCCCAAAAACTTAACCACTAAGAGACTGCTGTTTCCTGCCCCTTCAGCTCAGCACTCTCCACTGGACCGAGGAGTGGTGGCCTTCACTTGTCAGAGCGCCCACGGTGGAATCTCCACTTTCTCCTCCAGCCCTCCCAGGGGCCTCACGTCCCAGGCAACATCGTGTTGATAACACCCACTTGCAGGGCCAGAGCAACTTTGTATCCAGCTCTGCTGAGCTCTGAGCAGTAAGCCTCACTTGTCTCATTTTAGAGCTGAGGCAGCTGAGTATGGAAAGGCTAAGGTGCCCGCACAAGGTAACCAATTGCATATTAGTGTCGGGGCTATGATTTGAGTCTGGACATCGACTCCTGGTCTGAGGCTTCACCTTCCATGCACGTGGGACCCTCCAGCAGCTCCCCGTTGCCTCTAGGTGAAGGTCAACTCCACAGCATGTCACGGAAGACCCTCATGATCTATCTTCTGCCCACATATAGTCTGATTTCCCGCCATTCTTCCCTTGCACTTTATACTCTAGAAGTATCGAACGGCTCTTAAATACACTGGGTGGCATTTGACATCTACTTGCCGTGTACATCGTGTACCTTCTGCCTGGAAAGCCCCTAGCCTTGACCCCTCTCTCTGTTTTCATTGTGAGCATTTATTCATTTTTCAGGCCTAGATTGTCACCTCTACTACGATGCCCTCTTCTACTCAGTTTTCTCCCTTGCCTGGTATATTTATTCTCTTACTGATTTATTCAACAAATATTTCCAAGCACCCGTTAAGTGCCAGGCACTGAACTAAGCACAGATCATGCACCAGCGGACGCAGCTGACCAGCTCCCTGCCCTCCTGGCTCCCAGTCTCCGGGGAAAGACAGACATTGTATAAAGACAGGAAGCACACAAATAAATGTGTGGGGACAATTGGGATGATGGCCATGAAGGAAATAATGACGCTCTGGGAGCCTGAAGAACCCAGTGGAGGAACAAGGAACACACGGAGTTTTGAGTTTGCACGTCGGTCTTCTGGAGGAGGCTGGGGCCTCCTTGACTCTCACCCTCATCTCCCTGTATCCAGTAGCAGTGAGCTCCGTGGGGGTCCTGCCTCCTGCAGGGCTGGGAGAGGGAGGGGGGCAGGCACGGAGTTGGCTGTCTGCAGGTCACCTGACACATGCCTCCTCCCAACCTAGGGGCTCCTGAAGCAGAATTCATGAGGAACACGGGATAAGACACTCATTCTCTGGGGTTTGTTTTCAAATTTGTGAAGACATATTTGCTCTTCATATTACAGCCTTCTTACAAAGGTGGGGTTTTTTTCAATTAAGTACTTCAAATTCTTGAACTTAAAGGTGTTTTGTAAACTCAAACTATAAATTAAGTCACAAAGATAGCTTTCAGCTTTTAAATAAAATGATTTGCCCTTCCTTTAGTTTTTTTTTTTTTAAATTTCAGTGGGGCATAGAAATATACTGTCTTTAGGCACTCATTTAAGATGAAAGCTTGTTATAGTAGTTTTTGTTTGTCTCTCCTTTTTGTTTTAAATCTAAAGGGTATAGTTCCTTTGAGTAAAAAATGACATCATTACTTAGAGAAGTATTATTTAGAGGAAACTATCCAAATTACAGTTGTTCATATGGAATCACTCTCAGAAACTTTATTACTCTATACATTATAGTCGGAAAGCATAGTTTTTAAATAAAATTCAGGTGACAAATAGTCCAAGATGTTTAAGATCTTTTATTTGGACCCTTAAAGTATTTGTAGCTTGTATTAGGAGTCTTAGTTATATTTTTGAAATGTTTTTGTTTTTTCTTTTATAGTTAATAGCAATAGGTTATTTAAAATGTTCATAGGAAATATTTGAAATTGTAATATGGAAAGTTGTATATGGTTTCTTATTAAATATTTTTAAAAGAAAAAACAAGACCACCCAATATATTAAAGTCTATTTTAAATAGACCTCCCTTTAAGTACATCTTATCATATACACATAAGGAAATGCAAACTACTTTTCACAGTGTCCATTAGAACATGTTAGTAATAAATTTTTTCTGTTACTTATAAATGAAAGAAAAAGAAAAGTCTTCACAAATTAATATGGACAATATCATAGACAGGTGCTTTCTCAGCTCAATAAGTAATTATAATGATTTTTTTGAGAGAGAGAGTGTGTGGGGGAGGAGGGACAGAGGGAAAGAGAGAGAATCTTAAGCAGGCTGCATGCTCAGCACAGAGCCCAATGTGGGGCTCAATCTCATGACCCTGAGATCATGACCTGAGCTGAAACCAAGAGTCAGTTGCTTAACTGAGCCATCCAGGTGCCCCTGAATATCTTATTCAAAAAAAAAATGTCATGGAACAAATACTTGCTTACTGGCTTAATTTGAGAAGTGCCAAGAAAATCTTCAACTCAAATAGTCTCCCTCACTGGCAGCATTAGCATTTAATTTCTTTTATGCTAAGGTTTGCTTCTCCTGATGGGCTTTCTTTTTTATTGTTGTTTAAATGTGTTCTATTTCTGAGAGAACAATAATTCTCCATGATGCCTTAGTGAGCTGCTTTGCTCTCTGGAAACCAGTTGCCTGGGGGGACAGAAATTCTGAAAGGGACCAGAACCAAAGAAGTAGGGTTGCTGTAGGGCCAGCCCAGAACAAGGAATAATGGTCCTTGATCATGTGCAATTACCAGAGGTTTCTGGATGGTACACGTGTGATTTGCCAAAGGTTTCAGCCCGAGGGCTTTCTCTGATGAATTCAGCACGCTGATCAAAGGGTTTGCAATGGTCTCATTTGTTCATTCCGTCAATGAGAACTTGAGAATGAAAGAGGTGGTTGAATGCCGACTAAAGTGAGTTTTTCAAAACATTAATTTGTCCTTCACTATTGTGTGTTTCAGAGACTGGAGCACAAGGAAGTTTTAGTGGGCTTGGTGTTCCTGGTTTTCCCGTTCATTCCGGCCAGCAATCTCTTCTTCAGGGTGGGTTTTGTGGTGGCGGAGAGAGTCCTTTACATGCCTAGGTAATTATTGCTCGTGATTTCCTCTTTACGAGACCTGCCCTCCGTCACCAACGCGGGTAGTTCCAGAGGGACGGTCCTTAGCATGTGTCACAATCAGGTCCTTGTGGAGCTGAGGTGTTTATTATCTCAGCTTTCACAACAGCCACAGAGAGGTTTGGGGAGCTGGAGCTTGCCCTGTTCACTCTAGTTTGCAGGGTGACCTCCAGCTGGAAGCTTGATGGCTAAATGTGAAGTATTGACTTGAGTGTATTCAGGATTTCACTGCCAATCATTTACCCCCATATCTATGTTTTGTTAAACGTAATTGTAGTAATTTTCTAGAAATATTTGATTTGCATAAAATTATTGACTATGTTAAGTACCGCAATTGTAACTAATTTCTTCCTGTCGTCTTCTTTCTTTCCCTCTTTCTTCTTCCAACCTTAGAAAATATTTTTTTTTTAGTTTTTCAGTTTTAATTCTAATGTGTACAGTGTTGTATTAGTTTCAGGTGTACAATGTAGTGAGTCAACACTTCCATACATCACCCAGTGCTCATCACAACAAGAGCACTCCTTACTCCCCATCACCTATTTAACCCATCCCCCCACCCACTCCACTATGGTAACCATCACTTTGTTCTCTATAGTTAAGAGTTTGTTTCTTCATTTGTCTCTCTCTACTTTTTTCCCTTTGCTCATTTGTTTCTTAAATTTCACAAATGGGAGTGAAATCACATGGTATTTGTCTTTCCCTTACTGACTTATTTTGCTTAGTATAATATTCTCTAGCTCCATCCATGTTGTTGCAAATGGCAAGATTTCAGTCTTTATTATGGCTGAATAACACTCCACTGTGTATACACACACAGACACACTGCATCTTCTTTATTCGTCTATCAATCAACATTTGTGCTGCTTCCATAAATTGGCTATTGTAAATAATGCTGCTATATGAAATAAGTCAGACAGAGAAAGACAAATACCATATGATTTCACTCATATGTGGACTTTAAGAAACAAAACAGATGAACATAGGGAAAGGGAAAAAAAAGAGAGACAGGGAAGCAAACCATAAGAGACTCTTAACCTCAGGAAACAAACTGAGGGTTGCTGGAGTGAAGGGAGGTGGGAGGGATGGGGTGGCTGGGTGATGCACATTGGGGAGGATATGTGTTGTGGGAAGAGCTGTGTGTTGTGTAAGATTGATGAATCACAGACCCATACCCCTGAAACAAATAAGACATTATATGTTAATAAAATAAATAAATGGGAACTATGTGACAGGATATATGAATTAGCATGACTGTAGTAACCATTTCACTATATATATATGTGTGTATGTATATATATCAAATCATGTTGTCTGCCTTTAAATGTATACAATTTTTATTCAAAATATATAATGGAAAATTTGAAATTTTTTAATAATTAAAATGAATAAATATAAAAATGAGAACAATATCAAGAAATTTATCTTTGAGGAAAAAGTGGCTTAAAAAGTATAAAGAGCATTCAGGCATATAAGATTACATAATGCCACTTAGCTCTGAATATTTGAATTGTGCTAAGTCTCGTCTGTTCTCTTGTCTTACTCAAATATAGGCATTTGAAGGCAATGTTTCTTTCTGGATTCCTGGAAATGACCCTGAATCAAGGAATAGAGTGTTCTGCCAAAGATCAGTTGTGTGTACAGGAGAAAAACACTAAGTTTCTTTGGGCCAGGTTTTCTCATTTTTTTAGAATCAGGGCGTTTGATTAAACAGTCTCTGAAATTATATCATTTTAGAAATGAGGTATAACAATGCCCATTATCTGAACGTCAGTGATTGTAAACCAAAGAATTATAAAGAAATTATTATTTTTTATGGCTTTGAGCTAGCAATAAAAGTGATCAAAATTATCCATTTTAATTAGAAATGGATTTCAAAATTGTGGATCCCCTAAGAACAAAGTACTTAAAAGCTTTCTTGAGACATTTCGAAGTCTTATTTTCAGTTGACTAAAGGAGTAGTCAGTTCATTATGTGCCTTATCAGGCTTCAGCACAATTTGAGAAGCAGTTAATTGTTTAATAAATACTATTCAATAAGATTGAAAATAGGTCAATAATCTTAGATATTCTGTATGTGCCCTCCCTCTCTCCATTCTAACTTCAAAAGCGCCCACATATCACCTGCCTCCTAAGTGCACTTTGAAATCTGTATAAAGGGAATTGGAACGGTAATTAGTACTGGCTACCTCTTTAGCACTGTAGAGTTTATAGTCAGAATTTCATCAGCCAAATGTATGGGAATAATCTTTTATTCTGATAACAAGTGCCAGCTTTATGGGTGTCCTTTTTGAATAGGAAGACATGTTTATGGCTTAAATTAATCCATTACAAATTTCTTGCCCTCTTATTTTTATCCAGAAGGAGACATATAATTTGATCCTTTTTCATGTTTCAGTCATATTTCAAATGGCTAAAATTTCTCACAGTTGAAGAAGTTGAAATAGTTAATGAGAGATGTCAAAATAAGTAATAGATTCTGATCTCTCATTCACAAGCCAGAATAAGATAATTTATTCACTTTAGTAAAAAAGTATAAATCCCAAGCTAATAGAAAACTCTAATGGGCTGAAATAGAGGAAAAGTAGACAGAATTAGCAAAGGCAGAAATAATATGTGGTATAGAAATTACTAGAATAATTGAGAATACAGATGGAGAAATTGAATAAGTAATTGGGGAAAGAGGAAAAACTAAAAATGGCTATAAACTTAAAAGAGATGTTCTTTATACTGCACAATCCCTAAACTTACAGGTATTTGAGACATGAGGAATTTGAAAAATGACTATCTGTTATTTTCTATTGTGAGTAAAAATTTCCCAATCATATATATCAATATAAAGTGAAAAATTTTAACCAAGTAAGAATCTTCATAAAAATGAAGTTCCATATTTATTTCTTGAGATAGTGTGTGAAGAATATTACATACAATATGTGGGATCCATTCCAATGCACTGTCTGTGCATGTGAATCTCTGATATTTCAGTCTCTGGAAAAGAAAGATGCTTAACTGGGACTGACTCTAGTTCCTGCCAATGCCACATCATCAGCAAAGGCATTTTTGTACTCAGAAAAACTTAGTTTAGCAAATGCAATCAAAAGAACACTGAACTAGCTGGTAACCTTGGAAAAGCATTGGAATTTGCCAAATTACCACTTTCTGATCTGTAAAATGAGAGGGTTAAAATGAGAGGGTTGACCTTCTTCGATGACTTCCAAATGTTGGTTGAAGGAACACTGTGGACTGTTGGTCCATGACTGATTGGTAGCCATGTGGAAATTAAAGGAAGACAGTGTAGTGAATTTTTCATAAAGCTGAGTCTATGTAGTTTTTAAATTCTGAAATTATATTTGTTCTACTTTATCGCTGTTAGAACTTCCTTTCATTTATGAAATGATAAAGGCAGATGGTAGTTGTATTTATTAATATCCTTATTTTGGAAAATCACATTAATAATTATTACTATCCTTACTCAACAACTCCCTGACAGTACTATCAGTCTTTTTTAAAAATCTTTTTTTTTTATTCTGGTGCCACAAGGTTACATGATTTCTAAGATTTCACTTACCTCTAAAGTTCAATTGTTTTGTGATTCAGAGTAATGTAGAGAATAAGTAGGTACTGGGCAAGGTTGAGCCATCTAATGGTATATGAGTCATTCCAGATTTTAAGGAGTCTAGACCACAAAAAAACATAGCGAGCCCAGAAACCAGGCACAACCTTGAGGCTTTGTTTGGCATTCTCATAGAACTACTATACTACAGAAGCAGGACAAGCAACATGGGTTTGTCAAAAAACATTATACTAAAACACTAGCAAATAAATCAGGATACAATTTCACATTTCTGAAATAAAATGCACCTGTGTGTACATGACTATGTACATAGGTATCTGGTGGCTCCTGGTCCTGAATCTATTTGTCATGCATTCCTGTCATGGCTACTTGAAGCACAAAAACAAGTCTCTATCTTCATAACAGAAGAACTACTTGATAAGAATGGCAAGAGGAAGAGAAAAAAAAATTTTTTAAATCAAGTATAGAATTCTGTTGCCAGTAGGGAAATAGAAAATCACAAGAGACTGTCAATTATGCCCTAACCAAGAAGAAGAAGGAGAAGGAGAAGAAGAAGGAGAGGAGAAGAAGAAGAAAGAAAGAAAAGAAAAAACAGACTAGATAAGCCATGAAACCATAGTTTTTTCAAACCAGTCAGAGCACTAAAGATGCAAAGAAACCTAAGTGACCTAAACTCCAGAAAGTAAAAAACTCTTCATAAGCAAGAAAAGCCCCAGGGCTGTCTAGTCCCTGGTGATACGATAAAGCAGGAGAAAGAATCTGAGAAGGTAAAGAGAAATCAGCTATAATTGTAATGAATGTTTAACAGTTAATTGTAGGCTGGCAATATAGATTATAATTCCAAGGAGCCCAAATCACAGATAAATCTATGTCCACTCTCCAGTTCTTTACCATGGATCTTCACCTGATTGTTGAGAAGGAATGGACAGCTGAGAAAAATCAATTGGGGATATTCCATGTGGAGTAGGAGAGCTGACAGGAACTCCTTCCCTCCCATAGTCACTTCAGACTTTAAGATGGCAAGAGCTAGAGTGAGGCAGGAGATCCAAGTAGAACCCCCACAAGCATTTCCAGAAGAATGAGATTTCCCTAAGTGCAGAAAACCTGGAATAGGTCTGGAAAGCAAAACGGACCCCCAAGCTGTGGAGAGAGCTGACATCCCGGCTCTAGAGCAGAGAGACCTCCTACAGTTTGGAAAGTTGTCTGTTTGGACATAGAGCACAAGGATAATTCTGGAATTTCATGAGAGCCCACACCCAAAGTTTGCACCAAAAAAAGTCCTGATCCTACTCTCAAAACTTTTGGAACTGTGATAAACTGTGATAAAAAAAAGTCCTGATCCTACTCTCAAAACTTTTGGAACTGTGATAAACTTTTGGAATTAATACACTTCAAGGAGACTGGATTGCTGACAATCATCTGCTTCCTACTTACAATACATAAATACTTCACGAATTCTCTACCTCAGAAAATAAAATGTCCAACATCAAAGTTAAGATAGTATTATGATGATTAATTTTATGTGTCGACTTGAGTGGACCAAGGGATGCCTAGCATTGGAATTGGCAGACTGAGTAAAGCAAATTGTCATCCCCAATGTGAGTATCATCTAATCAGTTGAGACCCTCAACGAAACAAAAAGGTGGAGGAAGGCTGAATTCTCACTCTGCCTGACTGTTGAGCTGAGATGTAACTCTTCTCCTGCATGTGGACTGAGGCTTCCCTGGTTCTCAGGCCTTCAGTTTTGAACTAGAACTACAGTATCAGCATTCCTGAGTTTCCAGCTTGCAAATGGCAGATCATTGGGACTTCTCTGCCTCCATAATCATGTGAGCCAATTCCTTATAAAAAATTTTTCTCTCTCTCTTTCCATATACCTATATTTAGCTAGCTAGCTATCCATCCATCCTGTTGGTTCTGTTTCTTTGAAGAACTCTGACCAGTACAAGTATTTATATTGTATATTATTATCATCATTTATTGAGCATTACCTATGCTCCACATGTTGTCATTAGCTCAACAACCAAACTAGATAATTACTATTATAATCCCCATTTGCTCAGTGAGGAAATTGAGATCTAGAACAGTGCTGCCGAATAGAGAAAATGTGAGCCACACTCATAATTACATGGGTAATTTTAAATTTTCTAGTAGTTACATTTTTAAAAAGAAACAAGTGAAATTAATTTTAATATATATTTTATTTAACCCAATATAACCAAAATATCATCGTTTCAACATGGAACCAAATTTAAAAAAAAACTATTAATATTTCATATTCTTTTTCTCATACCATGTCTTTAAAATGCAATGTTGTATTTTATACTTACAGCATGTCTCAATTCAGAATCACAGTTCAAGCACTAAATAGATACAGGTGGCTAGTGTATTAGACAAAACATGTCTAGAGACTTAAATAATTTGTCTTTCTCACACAAAAGCCTGAACTCTTGTTCATGAGTAGGCTATATTACTTCTCATGCCTAGAGATGTCACATAATTTTTAGAGCTGGTAGAAAATCAATGACATGAGAGGAGATATCTCATATTAAAAAGTAAATTAGAACCTAGCAGTTTCTCGGAAAGTAAAATGAATGACCTTGCTCTCCAGGTTGCTTTATGAATATGCTAAGGCTAGTGTAGGAAAAAAATATATAGCTGTATCTGTTTATATTGAATATAAAGAAGCTCTTCAGACCCAACCTATAGGACAGGGAGCCAGGAAACTGATAGATGGCTTGAAAATTTTTGAATCTGAAAAGCTCTGGACTGCAGTTATACACAGTCTTCTGGAAATGTTCCCATTCATCAGATCTTTGGATAAAGAAATCCACAGGCTCTATTTGTCTTGGCTCACAGAAGCCAGCAGCTTCCAGGTCAAGTCTGACACAAGGATTCTCTTCTGCACAGAAGTCACAGACCCCTGAGCGTTGGCTGCTGCAGCCTTGAACATCTGCCTGGCATTCTGGGGCTTCATTCTAACCATCTCAGACCAACATCCATGACATCAAAATAGGAGCTTATCATCCAGTAATTTGTCAACTGCACATAAATGTAGGAATTCAACAGATCAGAATCTAGTAAGTTAGGGATATTTTTGGTCTGGATCATACTAAAATTTAAGTAAATTTAAAGTAAATTTCAGTAAATCTGAAACCTACTTTCAAATTTTTATGTTGCTTTGCCCAGCTTTTTAAGAAGTCCTAAGTCATGGAGTCTGAGGTCAGTCCTTCAATAGAAGCCTGGAAGTTTGTAGATAATTTGAAGCCTGGTTTTAATGATTAGGAAGGAGAAGCAGGAGGAGGAGAAAAGAAGAGAAAAAAGGAAGAAGCATTGTGACAATTCTTCCAAATATTTTTTCTTCCCATGAAATAGTTACATATCAGAGAAAGAACTTTGATGAAGCCTGAGATTAATTAATATTGAGGGTTAAGGGAACTAAAACTGCATTCTTTGAATAGTGTCTCCAGGTTACAAGTATCATGTGCGATTCGCTTTTACACTAAAATGTTTTAAAATCAGAGAACATACAAATCTTCGCATTAAGACATGCATCTATAACATGCAGTGTTTGATAAATGGGATAAATATTTGATGGATAATTTTTTTAGAAACAGAAATATGACACTTACTTGGAATTTAACCTAAAAGACCTCCTTTATACTTTCTGCATATGAAAAACAACATACCTATTTATAATTGTACATTAAATCAGTACTTCTCTTCCCTTTCTTTCTTTCTTCCTTTTTTTTTTCTTTTATCAGCAAGCTTGGTACATACAGTTCTTCATAAAATATATGAAGGTTTTGGGGCCAGTACTAGGCCAGCTGGTTCAATGCAAGAAAAATAATCAAGACAAGCACATCCTTGCAGGTCCTCCTGTACCAGAGCTCTCGAGACTATAGCCTTCAGTTAAGACACTTAATTGAGAAAACTTCTATGCCCCAGTGGATCCTTATACTGAATTGTATTACTATTTTTTATACAAACCCTGGAGATTTGGAGGAAGAAACTGCTTCTCCACTGCACATTTACTAGGTGATTAATTAATATTTTTTACATTCTATCTTATTTTTTTCCTTGTCTTTATTCCTGGTATTAGTTTCCTAGGGCTGCCACAACAAATTACCACAAATTGGATGCCTAGAACTATGGGAATGTATGCTCTCCTAGTTCTGGAGGTCAGAATTCCAAAATCAAGGTGTTGGCAAGGCCATGTTCCCTCCAAAGTCTCTGGGAGAGAGCCCTTCCTTGCCTCTTTCAGCTTCTGGTGGCTCCTGATGTGGAACTGCATGGCACCAACCTCTGCCTCTGTCCCCACAGGACCTTCCCTTTATGTTTCTTCTCTGTGTGTCTCTTACAAGGACACTTGGCATTGGATTTAGGACCCACCTAGATAATCCAGCATGATCTCTTCTCAAGATCCTTAAATTAAGTATGTCTGCAAAGACCCTTTTTCCTAAAGAGGTTACACTCACTGGATACATGCCTGTACCTTGTGGGGGGCCACTATTCACCACTCCCCCCCCAGCAAATCTCAAGTTCCTTGAGACATAAACTCACATAGTCACTGGTACCTAGCAAGTGACTTGTCACTTCAGTTCTAAATAAATATTTGAGAAAGAATGAGTGAAGAAGAAATAGATATGCAGCGGCATTTTTAAATTATAAGAACCTTGGTTCTGTTTGTAAGGGAGGACATTTTCTTTTTCCTCTACCCATTTTAGGTTCATCAGCTGGGGCCTCGTAAATTATATTGACAAAAGGGAGATTCACAAGAGAAAAACAAGTTTATTAATTGTGTGCATGGTGCCCACCTGCGAGGCACAAAGCGATGAGTTATTCGAAGAGATTGTTTGAACTTAAGCTGATGTAGCATCTTAGCAAAGGACAATAATTTTGCACAGAAGTGACAAAGGAAAAGGACTTCGAGCTTGGGGGCGCAAGTTGCGGGAAGGCAAATATATAGGGAAACTAACCATAGACAAGGGCTGGTTAGTAAGGTTTGTGTGGAGGTTCCTCTGGCGCCACCTCCAGGTGGATAAGGATGTCTAGTGATTAACGGCTGTCCCTCCTGGTAGAGGGAGGGAGGGGGCACCTCTATAAATGTATGTCCTGCAAATAGGGGGAGCGCAGGGAGCCTTCCTTGCACCTGCTTCTTCTCAATTGCTTTCAGCTCAAAATAATCCTTATGCCAAAGTGGGATATTTTGGGGTGGCCAATTCGGCTAACCTTCATGTTGTGAACAAAACTATAAAAATTCTGAGACTGTGTTAGTCACACTTCTTTCTGATGAGCAATTTTCCCCTTGGTGTCTGGGGGTGGTACTCCACAAGCCTTTCCTTTCACACTGTGCTGCACCCTGAGCAGTAACAGACCCTGGGAGCACTTTTGCCCAGGCCCGGATTGGAGGCGCCTGCATGTCAACCCTCTGCCCAGAGGTTGAATTTCCTTTTGGCTTCTGACTCTGCTTTGCAAAGTTGTGACCTGCACCTGTGGAAGAGCCTCTCCCTAGACCTCTTTTGTTTTAGAATGTAGCCCACACCACCCTAACCAGATCAGTTTGCTTTGGGTTTTTCAAAAAGTAATTTTTCCAAAATGCAAAAGAAACGTTTACCTAAAGCTTTGAATTTTTGTTAACAAAAGCATGGTAGGATTGTCTGTCCCCTATCATGACTGTCACTTATAGGTACTCTCAGCAGGTTGCTGTGAACTTACTGACGTGTTAAATCAACACAGTCTAATTCTTGGTATTAGAAAAGGGGTTCTCTTTGCTGCATGTGAGTGAAATAAGAAATGAATCCATAGTAAACAGTAAAATCATTGTCTCAAAATTTGAAAATCGTCATCTCTGTAAATTGATGTGAATTGGAATGGGAAATATCATTTTGTCTGTCATTTACAAGCTACAAGTGGTGGTTAGCAAAAGTCCTCTCTTTATGCAGTGATTAAACAAAGTTTAAAAAGTTCTAAAAGACAGTTTTAAAGCTTCACTAAACATGGTGGATTTGCATTTCCTGATAAATGTCCTTTGGTCGTGCATCAGAAAGTAACTGAGAGATGTGAGTGTGTGATTGTTATAAGCACTGCGTGCTGAGCAGCCTGTCAAAACAATGACGTTTGTAATTGGAGATACTATCAGTCTGTGAATGAGAGACTGTCCCTACGTGTGAGGGATTACTCCATTCTCTGAGCCAGCAGTGGTGCTCCTTCAACAGGCCTTGAGGAGGCATCTTAAGTGCCTCTTCTTTGTATTGAGCTAAACTTGAGTTTGGCTCTTGGTTCTCAAGGTTATGATTTTACCACGTATCAGTAGTTCGCACTGGCTCTTTTGTAAAGGTCTCTGGTCAGCAGCCCAGATTTTTCCACAGAGCCAAAGCAAACTGGCCTCTGCCTGCATCTTCACAAAGGCCAGGAGAGCACACAGTCTCTCATTCCCTTGACTGACCACTCCCCGGAAAAGGACTTGCCTGCCCAGATCAATGGAGCGAGGTCTTCTCACCCTGCCACAGCCCTGGTTCTTGTAGCCTGCATTAAAGCAGATACTGAAAAGAAAATAAACTTTTTTAGTGGAGAAGCACCTGAATCTCGGAGATATTTATATCAGGTTCTTAAGAAATGTGATATGTGGGGCGCCTAGGTGGCTCAGTTGGATAAGCAACTGTCTTCAGCTCAGGTCATGATCCCAGGGTCCTGGGATCGAGCCCCGCATCCGACTCCCTGCTCAGCGGGGAGCCTGCTTCTCCCTCTTCTGCTCCCTCTGCTTGTGCTCTTGATCTGTGTTAAATAAATAAATAAAATCTTTAAAAAAAAAAAAAAAAGAAACGTGATACTTGCCAAGAAATTTTTAAACGTAAGTAGGGTCATTTTATATGGGCTCTCACTAATTTAAACTATATCTCAGTAGAGCGGCTTTGGGAAAAAAATTATCTGGATTTTATGTTATCCAGATGCCTGTGGCAAATGCATTAATTGGAAAGGAGTGGTGTTCTCTTTGGCGGAGGGGCGGGGGGAGGGGGGCGCTAGAGCAGAACTGCAAGTCTGATCACCCCGTCTGACTCCACTGGCAGGCAAGTTATTGAAGCCATCATCCGTGCAAGGGGATGATACTCATAGGGTTTTGATGAGGACTCTAATTCTAAATTATATAACACATGCACGTGCTGAGCCTGTGCGTCTGAGATCCTCTGGCCTGCCTCCAGCAAGACCTTTCCTGATGGCATGAGTCTGAGACAGGCTGAGGGATGTGGTTGCTTGAAGCCCATGTCACTTCTTCCTAGACCAAGTTCTATGTAGTCAGCACCCCAGAACTCTGACCCACGTGGCCCTGAGCCCACTTCCAGGGCCTGTGATGGGAGCCTCGTTGCTGCATTCTTCCTCCTGAGAGCCTACCAGGGAGCGGCACCACACCTGAGATGGGCTCAAGGAGCAGCTGTTGGCCAGGGTGTGGAGAAAGCTGGGCCTGTGGTGGTGCTCCCCCCAGGGGGGCTGCACAGAGCAGTGGGGCTGCTGGGGCTGGCTTCCCCTGCAGTGCCACATCCCCTACACACACTCCAAGGAATCTAGGGATTTGAAATGTAAACATGTCCTTCCAGGTGTTTCAAAGATATATGTGCCAAGATTGGAAGATAGAATTTTTTAATAGCATTTCATAATTTGTTAGCTTGATTTACGACTTGAAAGTATTTAGACATAGGGTTTGTGGCCTCCGTTCCTATTCTTGCTTCAGGTCCTGCAAATCCCTGGGGCAGGCTCAGGTGAAGACCACGCAGGGCACTTAGCACTCGATAAGCACTAGCTATCATCATCATCATCATTTGTCATCGTTATTCTTGTCTTCTGCCACTTAGGGCAATGTGGTCATTCTTCTGGAATGACTGGAAGATTAACTTTCTCCTTTCCTTCTGCTCTTCCAGGTGCTGGCTGAATTTCCTGCATGAAAGAAGGAAGCTACTCTTGAGATTTAATGAATAGAGTATTTGGAAGGAAGCAAGGGAAGCAGGGTGAGGATTCCTGAGCCCAGTTCAACCCCAACAGCAAAGCGTAGTGGTTAAGTCCATTGTAGACTCCAAAGCCCAAAGTTCCTGATTCAAATCTTTGCTCAGCTCATTATCAGCAGTCTGATTTTGGCCAAATTAATTCACATTTCATCCTCTCAATGTCTTTGTCCGTTAAAATAGTAACATTAAAAATATTGACATAGATCCAGCAATTCCACTTCTGGGTATTTATTTGAAGGAAATGAAAACACTTACTTGGAAAGATATAGCATCCCCATGTTCACCACAGCATTATTTATCATAGCCACAACATGGAAAAAACATAAGCATCTATGAAAGAATGAATGGGTCAAGAAAATGTGAGGGGCGCCTGGGTGGCTCAGTCGTTAAGTGTCTGCCTTCGGCTCAGGGCATGATCCCAGTGTTCTGGGATTGAGTCCCACATTGGGCTCCCTGCTCCACTGTGGGCCTGCTTCTTCCTCTCCCATTCACCCTGCTCGTGTTCCCTCTCTCACTGGCTGTCTCTCTGTCTGTCAAATAAATAAATAAAATCTTTTAAAAAAAAGAAAAAGAAAAAAGAAAATGATACACACACACACGAATATGATTTGGCCATAAACAAGAGAAGTCTTGCCATTTGCAATAGTATGAGTGCACCTTGAGAGTATTATGCTAAATGAAATAAGTGAGACACAGAAAGGCAGGGACCATATGATCACACCTATATGTGGAATCTTTTTTAAAAAGCCCCAAGCTCATAGATACAGAGAACAGACTGGCAGTTGCAAACACGTTGTCCAGCCTAGCAGGTAACAGCAAACTCTTTCTGTGAAGGGCCAGGTAGCAAACACTTACCACATTGTGGGTCATGTGATTTCTGTTGCCGCTTTTCAACTCTGCCATTATAATGGAAAAGCAGCCAGGGACAATGCAGAAATGAATGAGGATGACCGCATTCCATAAAATGTATCCCAGAGTTTGCTGATGAGCCAGATTGCTGATTCCTGAGCGTTGGTGAGCAACTGTGAACCTCAAGATCAACTTCTTGTCTCCCCAGGAACTGTTTGGCAGCCATGTCCGTGGGGCACATCAACATGGTGTGTGGACAACAGCAGGCTGTGTTTAGGAAATCTTGATACTTTCAGGTAGAACACAGGAGACTGTGGAATGGAAAGGGTCTCGCGGTTGTTCGTTTTAAACAGACTTTGGTTCTGGTGTGTGCAAGGCTTATCAGGTTATTTTGGACATCCATGGATGGTACAGGGTGAGGTGAGGGGCATTCAAAGGATAAAGTCCTCAGTCAAACTATTTCTGCCGAGAGGTCAGTAGAATGGTGACTCCTTTGGGTCATCAATGAACCCTAAAGTTTCGGGGTGCTGGACCAGTCAGCCTAGGTGTTTGAAGCCTGGAGTTGGAGGTCACTCAGATTGACTTTCTGTTCTCCAAAGCTAGAAGCCTCAAAAACCTCTTCTTTCCTTTCCACCTTGATGACACAGTTCAGACATCTAGATAGATGAACAGAAGGAAAGTGGAAAGATGCATTTTAAAAGGAGGTATGTATGTTTAGAAATAAAAATATTTAGCTGTACTCTTTAACCACATCAAGTTCACTCAGTAGACTGCAGTTCTTTGAGGGCTAGATCTTTGTTTTATTCCTAAATGTGTCCTGACAATTTAGCATGTTAATGGACACATAATGGAGAATGACTGACTGACTGACTGAATGAATGAATGAATAACTGAATAGTCTACATCCAAATAGATAGATGGATAGATGTGTGCATTCACACGCATCTCACACACATAAGTTCCCAAATGTACAGTGACTTATTTTTTATCTAATGTAAGATTTCTTGACTGTAGCTTACTTCGTCCTCAAACTCTTCCATAATTATTTGCAGCTTTCATATTTGCAAAGAATCAGATTGTCGCTAAACTGTACACGGTAATGTGCACAAAAATCACTCACATTCATCTGAGTCCGGTTGGCAAACAGAAGTCTCTCTGTAGACACACAGGTGATATGAGGAATCACATCATCGATGATGTCCATCAAGCCTAAGTCTTCTAGAGACACGATGTCAACAAGTGCCGAATCACACTCAGATAACACGTGAACTCTTTGTGTCTGTCAGGAACACCGGGCCAGAGTCAGGAAGAGAATCATATCAACACAATTTGTCTGTGACGAGTTCCAAGCTCTGCCACTCAGGAGTCGGCCTGTAATGCATTTTCCCTCAACATAAGGACTCCGGCAAAGTGCAGACGACTAGGCAGCAAATCCCTGGAGAATGAGACCATGCCCCTCGGCGGCCGGCATCCCCCCCAGAGGCAGGGAGGGAGCTCTCAGAGACTGTCCCCACACAGCCCTGGTGTGACCTGCTGTGCCACAGAGCAGTGTTACAATAGTATGGTAGTGTTAGAGGAGGCCAGCAACGTGGGGGAGCCGGGGTCAGAGGGCTCCGTCAGGATCTGAGAACATGCTGGTGGGACTTGTCATGATGCCTGAGGTGCTGAAATCCAGGGAGTTAGAGTAGGTGAGACGAGCCTTTCAAGCTGCTCTGTGACCGTGAAGAACTAGCAAACATGCTGCTGTAGCCCGTTAGAGAATTAACTTGTGTTTCTCAAGGAAAGCATGAGCCATTTCTGGAAGTTAGTTATATGGGATCGAGTACTCAGGGGGACTCCCCGGCACCCCTGGAGTAAGCCTGCCTCTCCCACTCTGTTCCCCAGCATGGGCTACTGTATC
>NC_048233.1:27501589-27513255 GCF_002007445.2 Ailuropoda melanoleuca
GCTCCACTGGGAGCCTGCTTCTTCCTCTCCCACTCCCCCTGCTTGTGTTCCCTCTCTCACTGGCTGTGTCTGTCTCTCTGTCAAATAAATAAATAAAATCTTTAAAAAAAAATAGAAAACTAAAGAAGAGAAAAAAGATAAACTGGACTTCATTAAAATTAAAGCCTTGGGCTCTGTGAAAGACAGTGTCAAGAGAATGAACAGAGAAACCACAGATTGGGAGAAAACATTTGCAAAAGGCACATCTGATAAAGAACTGTTACCCAAAATAGACAAGCAACTCTTAAAACTCAACAATAAGAAAACAACCCAATTAAAAGACCAGCCAAAGATCCTAACAGACACCTTATCAAAGAAAACATACAGATGGAAAATGAGCAAACAGAAAGATGTCATCAGAGAAATACAAACTAAACCAACGATGAGACACCACCATGTACGTCTTAGAGTGCCCCAAACCTGAACACTGACAACATCAAATGCTGGCAAGGATGTGGAGCAACAGGAACTCTCCTACATTTCTGGTGGGGATGCAAAATGGTGCAGCCACTTTGGAAAATAGCTTGGCAGGTTCTTAGAAAATTAAACATAATCTCACTATGTGATCCAGCAATGGCACTCCTTGGTGTTTACCCAAAGGAGCTGAAAACTAGCGTCCATATAAACACCTGCCCATGGACATTTACGGCAGCTTTCTTCATAACTGCCAAACATGGAAACAACCAAGATTTTTCTCAGTAGGTAATGGATAAACATATTATGCTACATCAGACAATGGAATATTATTCAGAGCTAAAAAGAAGCAAGCTATCAGGCTGTGAAAAGACATGGAGGAAATTTAAATGCATATTGTAAGTGAAAGAATCAAACTGAAAAGGCTGCAAACTGTATGATTCCAACTATATGACATTCTGGAGAAGGCAAAACTAAAGAGAGAGTAAAGATCTTGGGGTATTGGGGATAAATAGGCCGAGCACAGAGGATTTTTAGGGCACTGAAAATACTCTGTATGATACTACAGTGATGGAATTTTTGACAAATTATACATATGTCAAAACCCATAGAATATACAACACCAAGAACAAATTGTAAACAGTGTATTTTGGAGGTTAATGATGGATCAATGTAGGTTGACCCTGATGGGGTCAATGATGGGGGTTAATGTATGTTTGTCCCTGGCTTAAAAAGAAAAAAAAACAGTACCATCTTGGTGAGTGAAATTGTTAATGGGGGAGGCTGTGCATGTGTGGGGGCAAGTATTACATGGGACATCGCTATATTTCCCTCTCGATTTTGTTGTAAACCTAACCTGCTCTAAAAAAAATAAAGTCTTGGAGGAAAAAAGACAAAGGAAATTCAAAGAAGGGTGTTCTGATTAATCTAAGGGACTGACTTAACTCTCATGATCATTATGGGCTTATATGTGCCAAAACTATATGATATTTCTATGCTTTTATTAAGGATATTTATAATTAATGTAAAATATTCTGGTGCCCAGATAGTCATCAATCCTTACAAGTGAAATACAAAGTCAGTTGAAACCAAAATGAAAGTCTAATGTTATAACTGAAATAGACTATCCTTTCTATGGTTAATATTAGCAAAATTAGATTTATTCTGATATTAAATTTAGTTTTACAGACACAGAAGAAACATATATCCCCAGATAAATGTCCCTGATGTTCCTCCAGCAGGAGTTCCAGACCTTCTGAGAGCTGCCACAGCGAAACCCCAGTGGTATTCGCTGCCTCACAAAGACCATTAGAGGGAGAACTGAGATGATATTATCACTGTACTGATATACAGCAGAAATTACACCTAGAATATGTATAGTAAACATTTCAGGGCCCACGTAGTAATACTACTTGCAGTGATAAACACTAAATAGAGTAACGGTAAATGGTAAATATCAGTGGTAAATATCAGAGAGCAAGTATTATAAACCCAGAGCAGAAGCTCTTTTACACAATTACCTTCTGGGCTTGAATGCAAGCCTCAATTTTTTACTAGCAAATGATTATATTCAAGCTTAATACCGGAAACATTTTAAAACAGCTTCTAATGTCAAAGAAATCAATATCTTTATATGTGAATAGGAAAATAATATGTAGGGTTCATCTATGTCTGAAATTCTGCCTACAAAAGCCTGAGCAGTATTTATGCAGCACATCTTACATGCACTAAACCGAAAAATAACCCACAAATTGATTAATGCATGACTTAATAAAAAAACAGACCAAGGGGAGTTGTTCACAGAGAGAGGAGTAACATTGGCGCTTTATGAAAAAATGGAGGCAGTTTAAAATAAACGTAAAAACACAGGTGCCTAAGTATACTTTTTCAAGGTTTGCATCCAGGAAAAAAATAACCTGTTCTGTTGGTGTGCAATTCTACAAGTTTTAGATTTGTGAAACCAACACAACAATCCAGATACAAAATAATTCCATCACTGCCCAAAAGATCACTTCATCCTGCCCTTTTGTAGTTAAATTCTGCCCTCACCCCTAACCCTTGCCCACCCCTGATATATTCTCGGTCTCTAGAGATCTTTTTTTTTTTTCTTTTTTTGGAAGGGGGGTTTCTGTTCCTATTTTATTTTATTTTATCCTCCTCCCCATCCCAAGGGCACTCCTAATATGTTTAAGTGTGTCTTTAGATATGCATGTATCCTTGAAAGCTACATAGTGTTTTGTGCATATGTGATTTTTATTTATTTTATGTTTTTAAAGGGTATAATTCAGTGGCTTTTAATATATCCACAAAATTGTTCAACTATCGCCAATATCTAATTCTAGAACATTTCATCATCCTCCCCCCAAATCCTGTACCCATTTACAGCCACTTCCTGTTGTCCCCTCTACCCAGCCTCTGGCATCTAATAATCTACTTTCTGCCTCTAGTGTTGCTCCATGCTGAACATTTCCTATAAATGGAATCATACAATATGTGTCTGGCTTGATGTTTTCTAAGTCCATCCATATTGTAGCATGGATTGCTGCTTCATTCCTTTTTATGAACAAATACTATTCCACTGTATGGCTATACCGTATCTTTCAGCCATTAATCTATTAATGGACATTGGGCTGTTTCCACTTTGGGGCTATCATGAATAATGTTGCTATGATCACTCATGTACAAGTTTTTGTGTGGACGTATGTTTTCATTTCTTTTGGGTGATCACCCAGGAGTGGCATTGCTGAGGCATATGGTAACTTGATAGTTAACTTTTTGAGGAGTTACCAACTGTTTTCCAAAGGGACTGCACCATTTCACATTCTCACCAGTATTGTGTGACAGTAGCAACCTGTCCATATCCCCTTCAGCACCTGCTAATTGTCCAGCATTTTCATCATAGCCATCCTAGTGAATGTCAAGTAATATATTATTGTGGTTTATATTGGCAATTCCCTAATAAGTAATGATGTTGATCATCTTTTCATGTGATTATTTGCCAGCCATACTTCTTCTCTAGTGAAGTGTCTAGTCACATCTGCTGCCCTTCTTTAACTGGTTTATTTATCTTTTTATTATTGGCCTTTAAGAGTTCTTTCTGTGTTCTAGATTCGAGTTCCTTATCAGATACATGATTTGCAAATATCTTCTCCCACAGAAACATTCTGTAGGTTGTCCTTCCACTTCCTTGATTGTGTTCTTTGAAGCAGAAAAGCTTTAAATTTTGATGAAGTCCAAATTTTTTCAAATGTTTCTCTTTATAGGTTATAGTTTTTGGTATTATATCTAAGAATTTTTTGCCTAGCCTCTAATGAGGAAGGGTTTTCCATATATTTTCTGCTAAATCTTTTCTAGTTTTACATTTTCTATTTAGATTTCTAATCCATTTTCAGTTAAATTTTATCAAAGGGGTGAGGTCTAGGTTGATTTTTTTAGTCTTTTATGTATTGATATCCAATTGTTCCAACACTATTTGTTGAAAAGATTATTCTTAATCCACTGAGTTGCCTTTGCACTTTTGTAAAAAATCAATTGGCCACATATGTGTGATTCTATTTCTAGACTTTATTCTGCTTATTGATCTAAACATTTACTTTATACAATACCACACAGTCTTGATTACCGGAGCTTTCTATTAAGTCTCAAAATCTAATAGTTAAGTCCTTCAAGATTGTTTTGGCCATTCTACGTACTTTGCATTTTTAAATATACTTTACAGTCAATTTGTCAATTTCTATAAAAAACCTACTGAGACTTTGTTTGGGATTTCATTGAATCTATAAATCAATTTGGGGATAACAATGTATTAACAATATGAGTTTTCCAACTCATGAATGCGATTAATTTAGCACTTCTTTAAGTTCTCTTGGTGATGTTTTATAGCTTCAAGAGAGAGATGTTATATTTTTGTTAAAATCTCCCCTAAAGAGTTTTATGCTTTTGTGATACTACTATAAATGGTATCTTTTAAATTTCATATTCTAATTCCTTATTGCTAGTATGTAGGAAGACAATCTTTATATATTGATCTTTTATTTGGCAAACTAGCTAAATTGACTTACTTTAGTTTTAATAGGCTTTATTACTTTTTTTGGTAGAGTACTGGGGTTTTCTGCATCTATAATCATGCCACCTGTGAATAAAGACCATTTACTTCTTCTTGTCCATTCTGCATACCTTTTTTTTTTTCTTTGTCTTTATTCTACTGACCAGGACCTCCAGTATAATGTTGTGTTAAAGTGTCAAGAATAGATATTCTTGCCTTGTTCCGACTTTAGCCTTTGACCATTAAGTTTAATTTTAGTTGTAGGTTTTCTGTTGATAAGCATTGTTTTTAATGCTCTTCCAATCATGGAACGGTTTAACATAAATATTTGCATACATTTTGAAATAGTTTAGATTTGGGACTAACTTCCCATCTTGCCCAGGTCAAGTCACTTTTTTTTAAGATTTTATTTATTTATTCATCAGAGAGAGAGATCACAAGCAGGGGGAGCGGCAGGGCAGAGAGCAGAGACCCCGATGCAGGACTCAATCCCAAAACCCTGGGATCATGACCTGAGCCGAAGGCAGACGCTTAACCAACAGAGCCACCAAGCAGTCCCAGGTCAACTCACTCTTAACAGGGAACTGGCTTCGAATATGCAGACACAAGACCATAGTGTGGCAAGGAACTGCCTGCTGGGGCTCAGAAGCAGTTGCCTCAAAGAACTAGTGAATACACTGTATTTCAGAGAAGCAAATAAAGAAAGAGTTGGAACTAAAATTACTGACTACTCTCTGTCAGACCCTGCATGACGCCTCTTATGTGAGTCATCTCCGTTTCTGCTCTTCTTATCTCTACAGAGTCAGAATTTTTAAATAATTCTGTTCCTCCATCTTCAGCAGGGTAAGAGCAAAGTGCCGCGAGGCAACCAAAGCTTTTCTAATCTCACCATGCAGGATGGGCTCCCAGGCTGCCTTTCACTGTCACTGCAATGACCTGAATACGATACTGCAGGCTGGCTGTCCACCCCAGAGGAAAACAACTGATTTCCTCTCTCTCTGAGATTTTGGACCTGAAAAGAAGCTTCTCCTGTTACCACCACATAATATGAATTTATATTCTCCAGGAAGTACTTATATATAGCTTGTGTATAGTCTACTCACAAGACTCCCCCTAAACTAGATGTTAGATTTCCATTGTGTTTCCCAGGGATACACTCGGAAAACTTAGAATTTTATGTATACATACATTTTTGAGAGAGAAAATAGGCCCTAGGCTCTTTCTGCTCAACCTAATCATTTTCAGGTGAGGAGCTGGGGCTCAGGGAGATTAAGTGGACTTTCCAGGCTTACACAGCTAGTTACTGACAAACCCTGCACTAGAATTATTCTAAAAATTCACATGACTGGCATTTTCTTCAGGACTAGCGTAAGTACCAAACCCACTTACATCATAATTAACTGGTCTAACATGGTTTCTTATTGGCCACTCAAATTTCTTAGTTCCAAATACGATGACAACTCATCTAGTTATTCATAATTATTATTAAATTACATTTTAGGCTCCCTCTTCTCTTAAATGCATAGAAGATGAAGAAGATACTATGACAAATTTTGTGGAGAAAATGGAAAGGCATTCATGCAGAACAATAGATTCTTTTGAAAGGCATTGTGACATTTTGAAGAGATAGGCTACATGGAATGTAATCCAACTTTCTTCTCTCTGTACTTAAGCATTCATTCAGACTGGATGATGAAGCCATAAAAAAAATGGGTGCTCTACCAAGATTCTCTCCTTCAGACTTTTGATAATGTATCTCTCAAATTTCAATTATTTTAAAAGAGGTCGCAATGTTTAATCTTTACATATAATTCAGTCTGTTAGGGGCAAAAAAGAAGAAATCATACCTTTTTCCATTTGAGAGAGACAATGTTTGAAATCAAAAATAAAAATAATAATAAAGAAAAAAATAGATTCCCACCAAGGAATAGAAATTAAGAGCCCACCCAGCAGTTCAGAATCATACCATGGTTAACAGGGAGTTTACTGCCACCAAGTGGTTTGCTAAATCCATTTAATTCTACAACCGTTGTTTCTTAAATTCTCCCCAAATATCAATATGCTTCAAAGCGTCTGCTTTCAGTTTGAATGAAAATATGAAACCACAGACTAAGACAACTGAAAACTTTTCCTAAATTGGAAAACTAACAAGTCCTTAACTGCCAAGAGAAAACACGGTGAATATTTGCATTTGCTAAACTTCTGTCATTGAAACAGCCAGAAAACAGGTGATGTAAATGCATTTACTCAGCACACGGGAAGGCTGATATGTGTCGCTGCTGGTAACTAAAGGGAAAATTCTTTGAAACAACCAATGCTTAATGAGAAATTTTACAGTCTTTGAATGGGGTCTAATTTCCAATAAACATATGATAAAGTTGGTTCTAGTCATGCTCCTCCCCCAAACACACACAACCTCCACTTTTTGGAGATTTCTGAGGACTCTTTAGGGAGTAAGGCTTGCAAAAAGAGCAGGAGATTTTATTCATTTCATAATGCCTATTTGCATACCACAGACTTGCTCAAAAGTGGATATTTAAAACAGAGCTCTTACAATAGAAAGCATTCTCTTCCTGTTGTAGTATTTCCCCTCGCCACAGCCAAATGTCAACAGATAGCTGCTATCAGGGCCAAGTATGGCACTGGGTGTGCATTTGGCAGAGTAAATACTAAAGGTGACTATTTAAGGGAGAAATAACTCCAGCCTCCTCACATCACCATGGCAACCAGAGGTATCTTGTTCAAGCAAGTCAGCCAGCCACTGTGATCTTTGGCTGTGGCTCACAATATCCTAGGGAGTCTTCTCTAATCTCTTTTTTAGCTTTTAGCATCTTGTTCATTGTAGCCTGATATCAAGCACTAATCGATGCGGCCAATGCTGACTAAGCATCACTTACTAGGGCAGCATTTCTCAGTGAGACAAAAGACCACCTACATCAAAATTGCTAGGGGTGCTTATTAAGAATGCCAATTCTAGGGCCCCCACCCCAGGCCTACTGAAACTCTTCCGGACTCTGCATTTTAGCAACCGCTGCACATGATTCTTATGCCCTCAGATTTGGGGATTACTGACCTAGGGGAAAGGTCATAAAGCGGTGGTTCCCAAACTCTGCTACACAATAGGGTAATCTGGAGATCCCTTTAAAAATATCGACGCTTATCTCCTACCTCCAGCTATTCCAACCAATTGGTAGGGGTTCGATCTGGATATTAGGATCTTTAAAAGCCAGATGATTCTAATATATAAGAACACGGGGAACCTGTCAGAGAGGATTCTAGATCATCACCTGATAACTAAATAACTGACAAGGATATAGAAGATGCCAAATGGTTCTAATATTGCCTAATCCTGGAGTTGCTTTCACTCTAAACTACTTACGCCATTTCACCAGGAGCCCCTGAGAGTTCCATCACCCTTCACAGAAGTTTAGACTTTTAGCGTGTTGCCCTTGGTTTCACGTGATTTTCAAAAAGGACCTGGGGTATTCCTCTCTGAGACTCATGTGGGCTAACATGGGCCCACGGCTAATTGAACCGGGTGTAAACTGAGGTGGTATCCGCTGTTCAATCATTTGATTTTAGCCATTTGTTCTACAAATATTGGCTAATTCAGTTTGCTCATTAATGTGAAAAAAAACAACCTGTGAACCTGAAACCTATATCACATGATTGTCAGCGCAGAGAATGTTATTTTCCTAATTTCTTTCTTTTCAAATTAATCTGTCAACTCAGACAAAATGTCAAACAGAATAATCCTATATAGGTGCAACTTAAATCCATAATTGTCTTCTGGTCTCCTGAAATTACTTACTACACGGTCCGAATGAATGCATTGGGGTGTCTTAACGGTGCCTCACGCCTTCTCAGGGAGGTCTGCACTGTCCGGTAGCTAGGCTGTCTGCATCGTTAAGAAACTGCAGAGTGCTCCTCTGAACTTTCCTGCACGTCTCCCCCCTTTTAACATTTAAATAACTCCGAAAAAGTTCTCCCGGGAAGCTCGCCTAGTCTCCCTAAAATGGATATTTCAAATGGCTCCTATTATTTCTTACTTTAGTAATTACTCTTCAAAATGCACACCCAGTCCCGTACTTGGCCTTCATGTCAGCCGAGTGGATTCTGAACTAATAGTCTGCCTTGTAGGCCTCCTCACCTCAACTTCTGCGTAAATGAGGCTCCTTCCCAGGGTAGTGACACTCTTTGTTACTGACGTTATTTAACATTTAGGGCAGCACTATTATGATCCACGTTTAATGGTGATTGTTATATTAAAAATCTATTATGGAGTCAGATATGAGGGAAAATCATTCTGATGTCTAACGTCAATTTTTTTGTAAAACAGTTTGAATTGTGAACAGCTATTACTTATTTGGGTTTTTAAAGCACATTATATTCTCCATAGTTTTAGAAAATTAAAGGGAAAAAAGGAGACGATATTTAGTTTTAAGTGGTTAATTTTAAAAGTTAAATGAGGTAGTAATAGCCAAACAAAAATTGTGCCTTCTATGTGCCAGCACTTATGTGATCACCTCAAATCATCTAATTACTCTGTTTTCTTATTATAATATTACATTGCTACAAGAGGGTCAGAGTAAGAAGAGCCACATTCTGCCCTCTGTGCAGATTAGCACTGATCGCTGCCAAGCACCTAAAAATGCAAGCAAGACACTGGAGGGAGGGAGAGCTGAGGGGGACCTGGCAGCGTGACTGACTGACTGGAGTCATGGTTGCAATTTTTTTTTAAAGATTTCTTTCTTTATTTCAGAGAGAGTTGGGGGAAGGGCAGAGGGAGAAGAAGAGGAAGAGAACCTCCAGCAGACTCCCCGCTGAGCTCAGAGCCCGATGCGGGGCTCAGTGGGGTGGGGGTGGGGGTGGAGGCTTGATCTCAGACCCAGAGATCATGGCCTGAACTGAAACCAAGAGCCAGACACTCAACCGACTGAGCCACCTTGGTGCCCCTGCAATTTTTTCCCTAGTGTTTAGGTGCCTGGGGCATTGGTGCAGGCAGTGACTGAGAGCATGGAGTTGGAGCCTGACACGCCTAGGATCCAACCCATGCCTGATCACTGAAGATCCAGGGGACTGTGGGCAAATTCTGTGATACTCCTAAGTCCCATTTGTGTTTTGTTTTCAATTGGTAAAAAGTCAAGCTAACACATATATTCGTTTCCTAGGGCTGCCATAACAAAATACCGCAGACTGGGTGACTTCACAGAAATTTATCTTCTCACCGTTCTGGAGGCTAGAAGTCCAAGATCCAGGTTGGTTTCTCCTCAGGCCTCTCTCCTTGGCTTGCAGGTGGCCGCTTTCTCACTGTGCCCACATATAGTCCTTCCCCTGTGCGTGTGCATAAATCTTCTCTCTTTATAAGGACTCCAGTCGTGTTGGATTAGGGCCCACCCTAACAGCCTTATTTTAAGCTCATCACCTCTTCAAGAGCCTCTCTCCAAATACAGTAACATTCTGAGGTACTGGGATAAAGGCTTCAAAGTATAAATTTGGGTAAGACACACTTCAGCCCATAACAGCCTATTTCATAATAGTTAGTGAGAATTTAAAGAAATAATACACATAAATCACTTAGCAAGATATGTGGACATAATGAGGAAACATCCTGGGACAATGGAAATGTTTTATGTCTTCCTTGGTGGTGTTACGTGGGTCAAAACTCACTAAATTGTGCACGTAAAATGTGCATTTGATTGCTTGTATATTATACCCCAATAAAGCTAATTTTAAAATATTGAATTGCATGGCATCTGGGTGGCTCAGTCAATTGGGCGGCTTCCTTCAGCTCAGGTCATGATCCCAGGGTCCTGAGATGAAGGCCCACATTGGGCTCCTACTCAGTGGGGAGTCCGCTTCTCCCTCTCCTTCTGCCCCTCCCCCCACTTGTTCTTTCTCTCTCTCTCTCTCAAGTAAATAAATAAAAATCTTTAAAAAAATGTTAAATTGCTACCTAACAACCTCTCCACCTCAATGACGTCCTTTGAAAATATTTTAAAACATTTAAACATCATTCGAGCTATAACAAACCCATTAGCCTGAACCACTGGTGACTAATTACCCCCAAAAGATTCCCAAGCCAAACCAGAATTCTCCTAGAGTCTGGAGCTAAAAAGAAGGTCTGTGCCTGAAGTGTTTGCATCTGTCAATAATCCCATATAAAACTAAATTACCCAACGAGGCATTTTTCCTGGGAGTATGTCATCCCCTAAAGGAAGTTTTAGAACTATAGGTTTCCATAAGGGAGCCGAGTTCCCAGCATGTAACTGATGTTAATGGAAGACCTCAAGTATTTGAATTCACCGACTGTCTTAAGTGCCAGTTACTCTACCCGACTTGGTATAAAGAATCTTAAGAAGCTCCATTTGAAATGAAAGTAAAAAATATTGAAATTTTCCCCTGCACATTTTGAATAGCATCCAAGTTAAATTATCATGAAGACAACAACATGTCCTGAGGGACATCATTTTCAGCCTTGGCTTCCTAAGTCTGCATTTATCCTTGGGACATGCAGAGAATTTCTGAGTTAATGTCAGTAAAGACTTATGAAACTTCGGAGGTGGAATTCTGCTACCCATAAAAATCAGCAGTAAAATGACCAGGATTTTTTTTAAAAATCTTCCTTTTGAAAACATGTCCCCAGTGAAGAATTGCTCCAGGATAGAATTTGGTTTGGAAATACAAATATATATACTTATAAATATCATGGACTTCTACAGTGCTTTGCACATCGCCAAAAAGTGTCTGTTGTCCAAATGAATAAATATGTTGTTTGACTAGATGAACGAAGCGGCAAGAAAGCAGCATTAAGAGAAGTACAGATGCCATTTTATTATAAACATGCAACTTT
This sequence comes from Ailuropoda melanoleuca, assembly GCF_002007445.2. Classification (NCBI taxonomy): domain Eukaryota; kingdom Metazoa; phylum Chordata; class Mammalia; order Carnivora; family Ursidae; genus Ailuropoda; species Ailuropoda melanoleuca. The sequence continues at coordinate 27,512,941 of NC_048233.1, forward strand.
AAAACCAGGAACTGGCTGATATGCAGGGAGTAACCTCCCATGGGAGACCACTGAGACCTGCACAGCACACAGGGCTTGGCAGGTAACACACAGTGATAAATGTTGGCAAACAGAATCATTTAATGTAAGGTCTGTATGGGGAAATATATTTTTTTACAGTGTCTGTGATAGAAAACTGCCTTCGACTTGAAATCACCTTGTGATAAGCTACTTCTGGCATGGGAAGAACCAAAACTTACAGAGCCAAGTTAGTTTTCCCTCCACAGAGCTGCGTCCTGCAGAGACAGGAGCCAGAGGGGCTGTGGAGCAGGAGCT
>NC_048233.1:27513355-27520870 GCF_002007445.2 Ailuropoda melanoleuca
TTTGGAAGCTATTTTGTATGCATTGTAGGATTGAATAAATGTATTGATGGGAGCTGGTGTTTTACTGTGGCACAAGAGAGATATAAATAAAGGGTGATGGAAGGTAAATAAGAACCTGTAATGTTGGATTGATACAAACCCATGATTAAAAATTGGGGTATCTGTCTCACCCAGATGATCAAGGTTAACATCACTCGTGACGTCATTTTGATAGTTCATACTCTTGATGAGATGTGATGAAAATGGCATTTAACCTCTGTGGTCTTGCTCTTCAAAACACATAACCTTAGTATAATAAAACATCAGACAAATGCCAATTCAGGAACATTCTACGTAATACCTGACCAGAACTCCTCAAACTGTAAAGGTTATTAAAAACAAGGAAAGTCTGAGAAACCATCACAACCAAGGGGAGTCTAAGGGGACATGACTGCGAAGAGTAATGTATCCTGCATGAGATCCTGGAACAGAAAAAGGACATTAGATAAAAACTATGAAAACTACGTATGAATAAAGTATGGGCATTAGTTAATAATGCATCAATGTTGGCTCGTTAATTGTAACAAGAGCACCATACTAACATAAGATGTTAATAGTAGGGGAAAGTAGGTACAGGGTATTTGGGAATTCTGTACTATCTTTGCAGTTTTTCTGGAAATCAAAAACTTCTAAAATAAAAAAGCTGAACTTCCAAAAAACATTTAAAAAAAGAAAGATTGAAAAGTTCTCACTTCACCTCCACAGATTTATTCTGGCATCAAAGACACAGAGCAGCCCTCCCCCTCCCCAACTTTCGTTGTTTTTTATTCATGTGTTCACTTCTATAGAAGGCTGTAGATACACATGCCAGGCACAGGGATGCTATTAAAGAAAACCTGATTTGACTCATTCTTTGGCAGAAAAGAAACTCATTTCATGGTGATACCACTTGCTCAGCACCCCAGCTTTTCAGGCACCTGCAGTACATTAGAGCCTTCTTTCCCAACCTGGCCCATCTGTGGGCCTTCAATTCCTCTTTCACCTGAGAGCCCGTTATGTGTATGAGCGTAGGTGTCATGGCACTTCTTGTATGATCTTTTTTAAGCTAAACACTCCATTTCTTTTTACCTCTTCCTCATTTGCCCTAGTTGCCCTACATTTCTCCTCCTGCTCACAGTGTTTGTGTTACTTTTGGAATGTCTGTTTTCTCCATTAAAATAAGGCACCTCGAATTAAACTATTTTCTCAAGCTCTGGTTCAGTAAGTTCAGGGTAAAGTGAAATATTCACTTCCCTGGCTCTAGACCCTGTATTATTATTCTACCCCAAAATGGCTTTTGGGGGGGTTTGTGACTCACATTGGAGACACAGTCAACTGCCATCTCTGATGATTTTTTTTCAAAAATTTTTGTTTTGTTTTTAAAGATTTTATTTATTTGAGAGAGAGAGAGAGCAAGAGAGAGCATGAGCTCAAAGAGGGGCAGTGGGAGAAAGAGGGAGAAGCGGACTCCCCACAGAACAGGGACCCCAATACAGGGCTCGGTTCCAGGACACTGGGATCATAACCTGAGCCAAAGGCAGACACTTAACCGACTGAGCCACCCAGGCGCCCCTTCACAATCTTTCGTTAAACCAAGTCTCACCCCTCTGGCAATTGTGTAGCCAATTTCTTAAACCCATGTTGAGGGATTCCTATTTATCTGTACTTTATTTCATCTTCTTGACATTAGTCTGAAATTTTAAACTTTGGGGGACTTTTTTTCTCTTTTTTTCTGATATTCACTGTATAAAAATCCTTTCTAGCTATTTTAATTGGGAAAATTCAATGTGAATATTTTCTAATTATTTAAGTCATTGATAAAAGTGCTGAAGAGATCAATACTAGAGAGATCAGTACACTGTTACCAAGTTTATCTCGATCTCAATTGAGACTCTTGGTATAATTTTTCAACTAGCTGTGAATTTGCCCAAGTAATTATCATCCAGCTCACATTTCTTTTCTTGTCTACAAGGTTATCAATGATACTTTGTCAAATACTGTACAGAAAGCATTCCCCTGATTGAGGCTAATGAACTCTATCAAAATGAGTCTGGAGTGCCCTATTCTTATTGCTTTTACTGATGGCCATTTCTTGCGCTCAGTGACAACAAAATTATAGGTGTCAGAATCCCTCCCAGTATTTTGTCTGTGACTGATATTAAGTTCACTAGTCTGTTATTTCTAGATCCATTTTTTCCCAAACTTTTTAAAATTAGAAAAAATATTAGCCATTTACAATTCTTTAAGAATTATGCTACATTGTAACAACATATTATCAAATATCCATGTACCACTTTTCAAATATTTTATCACATTTAAATCTCACTAACATGCTTAGAAAGTCCATGTTAATAAGGATTGAGGATACATGGAGTATATCATCCCAAAGATGATAGGATAGATTATATAGACTGAAAGTGGGTTTTGAGGGAATAAGCAAAAGGATTGATGGGTACATAACACGGAAGTGGAGCTCAGCAGAGTATTCTGGCCAAAGTAGAGAATTTGAGATGGGGCTATTTAAAGATTGATTGATTGATTGATTGATTGATTACAGAGAGAAAGAAAGCACAAGCAAGGGGAGGTACACTGGGAGAGGGAGAGAATCTCAAGCAGACTCCCCACTGAGCATGGAGCTTGACTAGAGGCTCAGTACTGGGGCCCTGAGATCACGATCTGAGCCAAAACCAAGAATCAGATACTCAGGGGCACCTGGGTGCCTCAGTCAGCTAAGCATCTGCCTTCAGCTCAGGTCATTACATTACTTTATACATAATATTGCACTTATTTTCTATGTGGCTAGATGGAACTAAACTATTTTAATAGTTTTTTTGTAAATTATCAATTTATAGTAAGTTACTTAATTCCTTTGCTCTTGATCATTTAGATTCCTTTCAATCTGGGAAAAGGGGACCAATATACATACTTATGCCTATGACTTTTCAAAAATATATCTTGAATTATTTCTTACGATGGTTCCTAGAAGTAGAATTCCGGGGTTAACATATATGAGTATATTTCATGTTTCTTAAGACATTTACTAATTTGCATCTAAAAGAGGGTACCAATTTCCATTTCCATCAGCAGTGTTCAACATTTAGGTCTTGAATGTTAATGAGATATCTACATTGTAATGGCATATGGGCTGTTGAGAGTGAGAGAAATTGGGGCGGGAGCTATAGATTTAGGACTTTTTCAAATATAGCTAATAAATACAATCTAACAGGCAACATCTCCAGGGGAGTGAATAAAAATGGAGAATTTTGGAAGATGAACCTTAAAGCAGTTCTTTTTTGACTTCCCATTTTACAGATGAGGTGCTCAAAATGAAATGGCTTGTCCAAGGTCAAACATATAACAGGTAATGAGGGGAAAGGAAGGTCATAAAAGAGAACAACGAAAGTGCATTGGCTTTCAAAGTTAAAGACTAAAGTTAAACTTAAAGACTAATAAAACTTTTTGTCAAACAGAAGATGACAGCACCATGTCCAAAAGCAGCAAAACAAAAACAAAAACAAAACAAAAAAACCAAAGAGAGAGATAAACTCTTGGATTTGAAAAAGGGGTGGTCTCTGGCTTACTAGTTCTCCTCTGATCGTCCTGTAGCACGGGTAACTGGCAGCTCCCCAGCTCCACAGACAGACTCTTAAACATTTACAAGCGCACAAACATTACCAATTGCCTAGTTCTGCCTCAGGTAATAGTCACCAGCAGTAAAAGAGAAAAAATCAACATTTCTTTATGACTCTAGCCACCTATAAATTATTACTAGCCTCAGGTTTGTGAACTATTTTTAAAAAACTAGGCTAATTAATAGTACATCCAATCAGATATTTTCCTTTTGTGCATTTTCATATATGACTTCACCCAGCAGAATAGCAAAAAGAAAATTGTTCCAGTAGAATCTTAGTATGCAGTATAGACCTAAATGATCCGGGGTCCATTTCTCTTCGTCTACTTCTTCTTATCTGCTAGATACTTTCAGACTCTTAGGCCCCTTTAGGAGTGGGCAAGTCAAAATAAACTGCACTTTGCCTAAGGGATTCCAGGCACAGGAAGAAGGTCAGGTTCCCAGGAGTTTAGAAAATGAAAGCAAACATGTCTGAGATGAGTGGGGGTCAAGGAAGCTGCAGTTACCTACATGATTCTCTTTCATGTCTCTTGTCACCCCCACACCCCACAATTTCATGGGCCCCTGACAGTGCTAAACCTCTGTGTTTGTGGCTCACAGCTCTGTCACACTTTTCATTAACTTTTACAATTCTTGGCATTTCCTCTTTAAAGTGATATTTCTCTCTTGCTTAAATTGTCACTGTGTTGTGTTGATCACACTCTGCTGGGTGCTGAGAAAACCTCAGATTAGAAAAAAAACATTTGCTGGGTGGGTGGGGAGAATGCTAGATTAAATTATTCATTTCAACTGCATGTGCAAGAAAAAGGAGTGAGCAAATACTGAAAAGTGTTTCTCATAAAATGCCCATATTGATGACAGAAGAGGGGAGAGAACTGTTTAGTGGAGAGCATAAAAGAGGTATCTCTGCTTTATTTTTTAAATTACTTTGAATTTAATAATAATTTAATTTTAATTTTTTGGTGTGTTTTGAATTGCATGTTTCTTAGAAAAATAATTAGCATAACCCCAAATTCCCATTGGTTCTCAGCTTCCTAGAGATGCAGTAACTTAGAAAGTTAGGGAGATAACTCGGGATCCTACGTGCTTACATCAGGGTCTAGAGAGAAAGGATTTCCAGAAGGTGTTTCGGATATGTGACAGCGATGTCAGGACAGTGGGCAAGTTTCCAGTGGTGGCAGCCTACAAACCCGTCTCCCTTCATCAGCTGCTTCCCGAATCCTTGGGATACCATACCCTGTCCATCTGTAGAGTGGGTATGCGTTATTATACACCTTCCATTAAGTCAGTGCCCATTTCTCCTCCAAGCTCTTGCTATCTGAGTCACGGGAAAGTTTCCAACTGTATCGGTTATGCCAAGAGGAAAAATAATTTTTGTGAATCCTTTACCTCCTTGAGAACTTTTACGGATCACACTTTCTGGAGATAGAAAGCATGCCAGGCTGGGTGATTATAATCCACAAGAAGGGAGTGTTTCCTATATTCTGTTTCCTCCCCATGGCTCATTTCAAAGGTTTCTGATCCACAGAGAGGAGCCCCCACAGAATGCTGCCCCTCCGTTTGCAGGGCTGACTGTGTGAGGCCGTGAGTAGCCGGAGACTCTGGGGTATAGCAGACAGTATGGCTGGCAGGACTGTTCCCCAGTCACATGTGCTCTTAATTAAGGATGTGCTGTATGAACTTCATCTTCTTTTCCTCCTAAATTCACAGTGTCAGTAGAGAACCCGAATGGCCAGGCCTGGTTCAGAACCCTCTAATTTGATGAATTAAGTGGAAGATGACCTTCTTGAAATTGACGACTTAGAAATGATTTGACTATTCAAAATACTTAAAAATCAGACCACTTAGACTTCTTAAAAATAATACATTGCCTTTCCAGAGAATTACAAAAATAAACATTTTAAAAATAAGATACACATAAGGTATTTCCCTCCTACAGTGGCTCCTTGTCATATATTTTATAAGTAGAGTGTTAATCACTCCTTGAAATTTAGAATCATGAGAGCAAGGAGAGAAAGTTGGCTCCTGAGAATACTTTCATGGAACCAGAGTTTAGAGACTAAAGAGATCATTTGTTTTTATCACAAATGATCAGTTAGGATCCCTTGTTACCTTTTACGACTTCAGAATTGAAATCATGCTCAGAAATAGAGAAACAAAAGCAAAACACTTCAGGTGAAAAAATACGATATCTCTGTCTATTTAATCAGCAAGAAAGTGGGGGAAGGTAAAATTAAAGGCCAGTAAATGGACTTGGAGACTGTTGTTTAGTGTTATATTTTGCTTCTGAAAGTTACAATGTGAGGAAATTGGTTTTAGTGTATCTTTTCAGGAAACAGTTTAGCTTAAGTTAAAATGATGCTTTTGAAATCTAAACATAGTCACAGATTTTTTTTTTTTAAGCGTACCTTATCTGTGTTGGTAGAGCTGGTGATAATAGGCGTAGTAAGATAGGATGACATTTGGATCATGACAGGGCTGGATCCGATTTCTAACACATTTTTATTCACAAGCTAAAGGTGTTATTTCTGAGAAAATGTTAATTTAATTATCACTCTGCATTCCCTTTTCATTTTTCTGGGTGAATACTCAGTAGTAGCAAGTTGGCATAAAGTTATGAAAAATGTCCATATTCAGAGCATCTTTTTTTAAAAAAAATATCACTGTTGGCTTTATGTTGGATCACTTGCTTTGTCTAACCTTCAGAATTGAGCTAGGAAGTCAACAAAATTATCCGATTATGGTTAAACCTCAGTAGTTTTAATTCATCCAATCCTACCAGCTATCGCATAGAAGTGAAAAAAAATCTGATGATATGATCTAAGTTGTGGAAAATGTGTCATCTGAAATCTAAAAGCTTATAAAAATCAGTGTTATTATGGCATATTGAACCAGCGGATGTGGGTAGGACACGGCTCAGCGTGAGAAGAGGTACCCCCACAGGGCATAATTTTCTTTTGAAAAAAAATTAAAATAGACCTCTCCAGGGCACCTGACTTGGGTTGTAAGAGCACGGTGTAAGTGTAAGTGGTGTCAGTGGTGGCCTCCGGGGGCCCCAGGACATGGGGTGGTGCTGTGGCTGACTGCCCCTGTCCTGCCGCGGGGTATCGGAGACCCCGCGAGCGGAGCGATGTGGATGGGATTGCCAGGCACCTGGTTAAATCAGGGCTATTAAACATGCCTCACTTTAATGGTCTTACAACTTCCCTTCAAAAGTGAATTAATGAACAGAGAAACCCCGAGGATGTGGTTAAAAACGACTATGAAAGTTAATAGGCTGCTGTTGATCCCAGCAGGACTGTGACCACAAATGAATTAGCAGCAGGGGACCTGTTCTCTGATAGGCGAGGGTCTGCACAAAAGAATCGAAGGAGGAGTGAAAGAGATTTAGTGTTGCCAAATGCTTATTCAGGCTGTTCAAAAGCCCTGAAGAACCATGTAGGTCTTGGAAATAAACATGGTGACTTGGTAGATGAGAAGATAAGCTTGCTTTCTCGTTTGTGTGGTCCACATAGCGAGTTTGGGGCCTCTTGTGCAAAAAATGCCTAAGCAAGGAGGAACACGTCCTAATGGCTACAAGCAGGTAATTGAAAACAAATGAAGAGCATACACTTCATTTACTGGGGAGTCATTTTCTGCTCATTGTATCTGTGAAGGGGATGTGAGTCTTGACACGTCAGATCTTCCAGTTTTTCAAGATAAATCAAAAGGCTGGGATTGTATGTAAACATTTCTCAATTGTCGCAACTAAGGAGAAAACGTTACTTTGTTTTGTGGGCCAAACGAACCTGCTATTTTTAGCCGTGGGCACTCTCGGGCCTAGGAGGTGCGGGCATGATTCTGTCCTCCGTGGAGAGACAGAACAA